>NC_135971.1:39582983-39734956 GCF_053455715.1 Rhinoraja longicauda | reverse complement strand
AATAACTTTCACTTGGTTATGTGTACGATGTTTATCCGTATTTTCCGTGTTATCACTGCCGACATAAGTTGCATACAGTGATCTCAGAACAACTGTCGGGTTAAAAATAGTAATGCAGAATGATCGCGTGTGCACACTCAGTCGATTGGACTGGTTTTCAAAAACTGCGACGGTAATTGCATTTCTTCAGTTAATTACGAGTCTGCGTGTTAAACGTTCTTTTAAATGATTTTGAAATTAATCAAGGCACTGTTATTCTTGAACCTAGGCTCTGTTGCTTTTAATGCTCTGTTGCTTATTATTACCAGTATCCTGATCACACAACATACTTTTACATTGCAGGCACGCAAAGCAACACAGATGATTAAAAACGAAAAATAAGTCACAGAGGGAACAATATACACTTGTGAGAGGCTGGCCGGTGGCGTTACCAGCAATATTGAGAACAATTAAATAAAACATTATTGCAATTATGTATTGCTATTTGTATCTTTTTATTTTTGACAGGTTTGCCGCCAAAGTGTGTAAAACATGTGAGTTATTGAGTTATATTGGACGATGGGAACCCTTGTACGTCCTAACCTATGGAACGTTGGTTTGGTCGTCTGGGGTAGGTTCCCGACGCGCACCGTCGCCCATTCACTGCCTACACAGGATCGGTTCCATCGTAGGAGCAAAAACACAATTCCCTGAATTTGAAGATAACCAGTTCTTATCTCTGCGTCTCAAGTTTTCAAGTTGTATTGATGTCATTAATTCATTAGGAAGTCAAGGATTCAGTCGCAAAGGGTGTGCTGACTCAAAGGTCATGCAGGAAAAAGAATACTGATTTCGTCGATCGATCGCTCGAAAAGCATTGCTATGGCACATCAAATGATCGAATAAGTTCATACAGGTGTATTCAAGAAAATCGGAACTTATTCTTGCATCCGAAACAAGCAATAAATCGTGTCTTTCTCACAAATGATCTCCCCTCTTCTATTATCTCACGATGTATTCATCATTATATGCCAGGCGTTGCTCGCCAATGAATGAATGAATGCATGAATAAGTTTATTAGCCAAGTATATGACATATAAGGAATGTGCCTTGGTGCATCGCTCACAAATAACAACACAAACATACAGTTAACAATTAAGAATAAAGCATAACCACATCAAAACAATAAGGATACAGCATTACTGTCTTTACATGTGGTTGATAATAAACCAGAGCAAAAAAGAGACTACAGACTTTGGTTATTGAGTAGAACTAATCCTCGTGGAAAAAAATAGCTGTTTTTATGTATGGCTGTGGCTGCCTTGACAGTCCGGGGTCGCCTTCCAGAGGGAAGTGCTTCAAAGATTTTGTGGCCAGTGTGAGAGGGGTCAGAGATGATGTTGCCCGCTCGCTTCCTGACCCTTGCAGTGTACAGTTCGTCAATGGAGGAGGGGGGGGGGGGGTTTGCAGCCAAAGGATTCTCAGCTGATCGAACGATCCGTTGCAGCCTCCGGATGTCGTGCTTGGTGGCTGAGCCAAACCAGACCATGATGGAGAAGGTGAGGACGGACTCAATGATCGCAGTATAGAATCGGTTGCTTGGTGTGATTGAATTCATTAATCAGCTGTCGGAGGTGCAACATGTTTGCCATTCAGAAACAACGTTACGTGTTGTCTAGGAGTTTCTGTCGGGAAACTGTATATTCTTGGACACAATAATTGGACGACTAGCGTGGGAAATGACAGTTTGTCCACTCAAGCAGATGGACGAAACAGGCTACGATTGCTGAATGGTGTTATTCAGATAGAGTGTTACGTCTCCAGTGGGATTCATAGAGGAGATCTATTATGATAGTGGGAGTTTCAAAGTCAACGGAGCTATTAGATATATTGTGTAAGCAATTCTCCGCTTTTACGTGTCAGACGATCAATGGACATTTTCTGACCTTCTCACGGATCAGAATCTCTTGTCTCGAGTAGGTGAATAGTGGACTAGAGGACATAGGTTTAAGCGGAATGGGATTAGGTTTAACAGGAATCTGAGAGGTCACTTTATCGCACAAACGGCGGTGGGGGTATGGAATAAGCTGCCAGAGGAGGTAGTTGAGGCAGGGACTATCCCGAAATTTAAGAAACTTTTCGACTAGTAAATGAACAGGGCCGGTTTGGAGGGATGGAGGACAAACACGGGCAGGTGGGACCAGTGCAGCTGGGCACGTGAGCCGGTGTGGGCAAGTTGCGCCAAAGAGCCTGTTTCCGAGCTGTATCACTCTATGACTCTATGACTCTATGACACAGCCTTCGTTGCCAACAACACGTGAGATTTGACGTGATTTATATGATCCAGAATAGACAACGTGTCTTTACATATGCCTATAACTAGTTATAGAGCGAAGACTGTCGTTTGTCAGCATTCCACTGATGCATGCAGCAGTTTAGTGCTTCTCTGAACATTACAAGAGCAGATTCTACCGTATTCTTCTGTGCTCCGCGGCATTATCCTCCTTGCCTCAATCTCTTCGCCGAAGACTCCAGACGCATACCCCATGCACATTTCACCTACACACAGACTCTCTCACCAACACGGACTCTCCGCCATGATTTGCCTTATTTTAATGTGCTGCTCAATTAGCCAATGGCGATTACGCAATCAATTCACTGGTAACCTTAAAATTTGTCGAGCAGTACTTCGTTTGCAATGTCTGTTAACAAATGGCAACAAAGCAATCAAACCTGAAAGCCACCATTAGCCACGCAGAGCAAACATACGAAATGTGAAGCAGTACGAGATGAAGAATGTACGGAGTGTAATTGGTAAATGAGTGTGGAACAATGATGTCTTTAATCTCCAGTACAATTGCGTCAAACGTCGAGCCGCAGTAGACAGCTCCTATCATTCACACAATTCTCCAACGGCTACTAAAGAAGATGAGAGCCCATGGTATCAGAGGGAAGATACTAGCATAGATAGCTAATTTGCTGGTTGGCAGAAAGAAGGGTGGCAAGAAAGGAGGCCTTTTCTGGTTGGCTGCCACTGATCGCTGCTGGTGCCCTAATCTTCAAGTTGTCTATCAATGATATTGTCGAGGTGGCGGGCAGACAGTGTAGAGTAATCGGGGACTCTGCAGAAGGACTTGGACAGATTGGAAGCGTGGACAATGACTTGACAAATGGAATACCATGTAGCAGAGTGTAGGGTCATGCACTTCGGTAGTGGCAATAAAGGCATACATATTTTTTTCTGACTGCGCAGAGAATTCAGAAATAGGAGGTACAAATGAGCTTTGGGGGTGTTGGTGCAGTCTGGACAAAGGTTAATTTGCAAGTCGAATCCAGAGTAAGGAAGGCAAATATAATGGTAGCATTTATTTAGAGAGGACTAGAAGATAAAAAGCAGGGATGTTTTCTTAGGTCAAATCACATTTGGATCATTGTTTTCAGTTTTGAGGAGCATATCAGAGGAAGGAACTTGAAGCTCCTAGCTTTATCCACCGTTGACCTACCAATAAAAACTGGTGCATGGTCTCCTGACTTCTGTTAAGATCCTCTTCATTCCCGAGTATGCGCCACCTCCAGCGTCAAGAAATGAAACTGTGATTTGAATACAGGAAATATGACGGGGCTTAATATCTAACGTTGGAGGGGATCCAGAGGAGGTTTACGAAAACGATCCAAGAAACAATTGGGTTAAAGTATGATGAACGTTTGACCGCACTGGGACTATAGTTCAGAAGGATGAAGGGGAACCTAATTGAAACTTAACGGACTACCGAATAGTGAAAGGCCTGGTTAGAGTGAACGTGGAGAGGATATTTCCACTGGTGGGTGTCTGTGATCAGAGGTCATAGCCTCAGAGTAAAAGCTCGTACCATTAAAAAGGAGACGAGGAGGGTTTTCTTGAGTCAGAGGGTAGTGAATCTGTGGAATGCCTTGCCACATAATGCTGTGACGGCCAAGTCAATTGATATTGAAGTCGAAGATGGGTAGATTCTTGAATAGTAAGGGTGTCAGGGGCAATGGGAAGGAGGCAGGAGAATGGAGTTGAGCGAAGGATAGATCAGAGCAGACGATGGGCCGAATAGGCTAATTCTGCTCCTATAACCTATGAATTTATGAACTTCTCCATCCGTGTCTTTCCATTCGCATTTCCTCCAAATATATCAACAGTGATTGGTAACATTTCACCACATTTTCTCAGCTAACACTTCCATCGCGCGTGTTTACAGCCTGACTTCGTCTGTACCTAATCACGTGCTTACCCGTTCTATTCTGCATAGCCATTCGTTTTCCCTAGCCCTGGCGAAGCCCTGACTCAGTTGCATTGCCTACATATGCTCTCTCACCTCTCAAATATGTTTCTGGTTTTACTACAATGTGCACCATTGCCACTAAAAAATGCGAAGACCATCGACATATTACAACGGACTTTCAGCGTTGTTAAATTAAAATAGTAAGATATTGAGTCATAGAACTATATAACATGAATATGTGTTCCTCGGCTCAACTCATCCATGCCGACAAAGATGCCTCACCTGAGGTACATTTGCCCGCGTTTGTCCACATCCCTCTAAAACATTCCTGCTCGTGTCGGGTTTAAGTGTCTTTTAAATATAGTTATAGCACCGGCCTCAACTACTTCCACCAGAAGATCCTTCCATATAATCACTACATTCTGCGAAAAAGTTGCCCCTTAGATTCCTATTAAATGTTTCCTCCTCAATTCAAACCAATATCCTGTGGTTGTTGTTTGCAATCCACAAGGTAACATCTTCTATGCATTCACCCACCCTATTCTTCTAACGATTATATGTACCTCAAGAAGATCATCCCGCACCTCCTCCGCTCCAAGGAATAGATTACTATCTTGCCCAACCTCTCCCAAAAGCATAGAGCTGCCGACCGAGCAAATTTCTCGTAAATCCTCTCTGCGCACCTTCCAGGTTAAAGAAATCACAAAATGCTGGCAGAAGCAGACTGAAGAAGGGTCTCGACCCGAAACGTCACCCATTCCTTCTCTCCTGATATGCTGCCTGAACTGCTGAGTTATTCCAGCATTTTGTGATACCTTCGATTTGTACCAGCACCTGCAGTTATTTTCCTACAACCTACAAAGCCCTCCATAACCTGGCCCCATCCTACCTGACCGACCTCCTCCACAGGCACACTCCCACCTGCACCCTCCGCTCTGCCGCTGCCAATCTCCTATCCCCCCACATCCGGACTAAACTCAGATCCTGGGGGGACAGGGCTTTCTCCATCGCTGCTCCCACCCTATGGAACTCACTACCCCAAACCGTTAGAGACTCCCCCACACTCACCACATTCAAAACATCGCTGAAATCTCACCTGTTCAGTACTGCCTTCAACCACTGAAGGTCACCTCACCTACTGTCTCCTTTCTCTGTTCATTTATTTATTTACTTATTTATCTATTTATTAATTTCCCTATGTTCTCAAAATCTCTGTAAAGCGTCTTTGAGTATATGAAAAGCGCTATATAAATAAAATGTATTATTATTATTATTATTACACTTGCAGGTTAAATGTATCCTTCCCGAATAAGGGTAACAGATCTCCCGAAAAACACCACTGTTCACAAGCCTCCAGCGAGAAAAAAACAACCTTACACACCACTGTCTGCTTCCTTCGCTGAAGCTAAATATTTATTCAAACGGTTAACGAGGGAAAGGCCGTGGACGTTGTCCATATAAACTTAAGCAGGACCTTTGATTACGATCCGCACAGTAGGTTGCTCTGGAAGCTTAGAGCGCATGTGCACCAGGGATAGCTGGTTGACAGAATAAAGATTTGGCTTCAGCGAAGGAAGCACACTATGGTGTGTAAGGTTGTTTTTCTTGTTGGAGTACGTGTTCCAAAAACTCAATCAAATTCTAACGATACAATCTCCCACGTACAAAAGAATAGTGACAGCTCCTAATAACCCCCCTATCCATATACCTTATACTTCAGATTCCCCGCTAGTAACTTGCTGACCGCATATATTAGGTTCGCTGATCTACAGTTTGCAAGGTTTTTTGTGCAGCCCTTCTTAAATAGGTCCACACCGTATATTTACAACTATTGTTTTATTTCCATGCTTAAAAGGTTGTCATGATTCTTCATAATTGAATTTTAAATGTTTTACAATGACAGAAGCATGCACCAAATTACTGGCATTGTTTGGAAATGGACGTAATGCCATATGATTAAAAAGTTAATGCTACACAGCTATGCAATAAACCAAACTCTAGTACAATTAATCGAACAAAGCGGGCGATATACGGTGCTTACAGGAGAATTTCTACTGTCCTTTCGAAGAATGTTGAAGTGGCGTTGCGTTTCACGCTTCGAAGCAACAGATATACTGGTCTCATTTTTTATTTATTTCAAGTGCGAAATATTGTGTGCCATCCAATATGATGAAACGTTAGAAACACCAAGATGCTTTTAGAATTCGATAATAAGCTCCACGAAATAATTTCTGCAGATTTCTCTTTCTGCTTCTGAAATGAACAACTTAACTACAATAGTTATAGCTATAATGTATGTAGCATTACAGAACAAACATTTTATTTCAATAGGTGTCCCAGGAATGCAACAGGACGTTTGATCACATTCTTTATTTCGTCTCTGAACTTTCTCTGGGACACCGCGTAAATGAAGGTGTTTGTGCAAGTACTTAAACATCTTAACATATATCCAAATTTTTCGGCAACGGTAAAAGAGTCGTTGTAATCGCTTTCCAGAAACTGAGTGTCTGTAAACTGTACACATATGAAGCAAGCAAAGATTACCACCCATAACAGAAGAAAATTCCCAGATATTGCGGCCAGTAGAATGATTGATTTCCTTCGGTCCTCCACCTCTTGGTCAGTCTGGATCTTCTCACTGCTCTTTCCTCGGAGTTTGCTCCTCACTCTATTGGCCATAATGATTTGTTTGATGGTCAATGAATTGAGCAGGAGAATCAACGCAAATGGTGCGAATGGTGTTAAGACGGTTTCGAACCATAAGTATGCAGCCCAAAACGGTGAGGTGTAGAAGCTTGCTTTTACAAAACAGGACCACGGTACATTGTCAATTATTTCACGCGGTTCATATATAAAGTAGACTGGAATATTTTGTAAAATGCTCAAACAACAAACTGTTATTATAACTGTTGATGCCATCTTTGGAGTGCAGTATCTTGTTCGCAGATTCTGAGAACATATAGCAATATGTCGATCAAATGTGAAAGTGACAGTCAGCCAAACGGAACAATCAATAGAAAAATAAAGCAGGGCCAGGTTAAGGCTACAAATAGGAGTGTAATTAAGGAATGAATCTGGAAAATATGCCTCTTTTATTTCATAAAGAATAGCTTCAAATATTAAAACCATAAGGTCAGCTGCTGCCATCCACACGAGATATCGCGTGATACATCTAGAAAGGCCACACTTTCCACACGACAGGATGTATATTGTCATTATGTTAGCTGAAAACGAGAAGGTAAAATAAAGAAATTAACATCTGTGAACAAAATCAGCCAATCTCGTTGCCGCAATTCATAGATTTAACGTCCAGTTTAACGACATGAAACTTGATGAAACTTGACCGGCTGAAGGCATCAACACAGGATCGAATTAGCCACTTTCTGGACGACAAAACGAAGAGGCTCTGATCTCCATAGCTGGGTAATGGCATCGCCAAAGCACATGTCCGAGCAGCAGTGAACAGTGAAACGCCATTTGCGAACATGCCCATAATTTGGCTTTCGCGAACAGGAATAGGAAATGAAACAGATGAAAGAAACTCAGATGGAAATCCACAAACCGGACGAAGGCGTCACATGCTGGATTATCTGATTCCCATACAATTAGATAAAGTGAAAATTATTACGTTGCTCTTCAGTTACAGAAGATAGAAATCCGAGGACGAGAGAGAGAGAGAGAGAGAGAGAGAGAGAGAGAGAGAGAGAGAGAGAGAGAGAGAGAGAGAGAGAGCTGTCCATAGCAATGACAATGCCAAAAGTAACAATGCTTTAAAAAAGGAGGGAAGTAACTTACCAGGAACACCGATTATTGCAAGAATAGGATAATAAACGTATTTAATCTGCGTTATTAACGGCTGATTCATTGCGGCGATCCGACGATTAACGTGCTGTTGCTATGGATGTGCTTGGCAATTGCTTTCAGAATAGTGTCGTATTTATATCCCAGCAAAATCCCTGGTGACATTTTAATTTTGCGTAATCATTAGAATATTGTTTTTGAACTGTTTCGCGGATTTAACGTCATGTCAGGATACGATGTATTCCATAGGTAAAATGTCTGCCTTTCCATTGATGAAATGCATTAATGCTGCCATTTAAACTAGACATTTTCCTGACACATGTGCATAACACATGTGGATAGGTGCCTGCGTTTTCAACTCGATCCACCATTTTCCTTGCTGAATAACAAGTGGTTTACTTGAAGGAGTCTAAAGTCGCATAAGTGATTTGAAATATATTAAATGTAGTCAGGTCTTGTCAGCTTAATAGAATTGTGCATATCCGATCAAAAAAGTAAATCCGCTTGATTAAAGTGTCCTTCCTGAGCTCTTGTCTTTGCTAAATCTCTTAATAAAGACCATCCACTGCATTCTTAAAATTGATGAGTGCGTGCGTTACTAAAGAAAACAACATAAACTAGAAAATTCTAATCCGGCTGACAAACCAAGGATCAGTTCGGATTTTGTTGATCTAACGTGAGAGCTGGAACAAAACCATATTGGAAATAGGTTCACCCCAAACTTTCCAAAAGCATCGATAACCCAGACGTCAGTTTCATCTCAGTTTGAACATGGTTAGTTATTTCATGACAAATCAATATTTGTTTCTCTCTCTCTTTTCTCAACTACACTTGTCCAACCTGGCCGCGTTTTGTCCACGTCCCTCTAAACGCCCCCTATCCATGTACCTATCCAAATGTCTTTTAACTGGTTTTATTTTAATAATACCTGTGAACTACCTCCGTTGGCAGCTTGGAAAATATATTCCCCGTCGTCTGTGTAATACGGTACCGCTCGGGTTCCTGTTAAATCTTTCCCGCTATTAAATCTGAATACGCTGGTTATTGATTCATTTAGTCTGGGTACAATAATTTGTGCATTCCACCAATTAATCCCCCTCGTGACTTTATACACCTCTATTCAGCATCGTGTTCTCCGAATAATGCCCTATCCAGTCCTGTATCAGAGTCAAGCCTTCAAACCTGACTAATCTTCTGGAATTTTTTGAGGATGTAACTAGGAAAATGGACAAGGGAGAGCCAGTGGATGTAGTGTACCTGGACTTTCAGAAAGCCTTTGATAAGTTCTCACATAGGAGATTAGTGGGCAAGATTAGAGCACATGGTATTGGGGGTAGGGTGCGAACATGGATAGAAAATTGGTTGGCAGACAGGAAACAAACTGTAGGGATTAACGGGTCCCTTTCAGAATGGCAGGCAGTGACTAGTGGGGTACCGCAAGGCTCGGTGCTGGGACCGCAGCTATTTACAATATACATTAACCACTTAGATGAAGGCATTAAAACTAATGTTAGCAAATTTGCGGACGACACAAAGCTGGGAGTGTGAACTGTGAGGAGGATGCTATGAGGATGCAGGGTGACTTGGACAGGTTGCGTGAGGGGGCAGATGCATGGCAGATGCAGTTTAATGTGGATAAATGTGAGGTTATCCACTTTGGTGGTAAGAACAGGAAGGCAGATTATTATCTGAATGGTGTCAAGTTAGGAAATGGGGAAGTGCAAAGAGATATGGGTGTCCTTGTTCATCAGTCACTTAAAGTTAGCATGTAGTTACAGCAGGCAGTGAAGAAAGCTAATGTTATAAGAAAATAACTGCAGATGCTGGTACAAATCGATTTATTCACAAAATGCTGGAGTAACTCAGCAGGTCAGGCAGCATCTCGGGAGAGAAGGAATGGGTGACGTTTCAGTCTGAAGAAGGGTCTCGACCCGAAACGTCATCCATTCCTTCTCTCCCGAGATGCTACCTGACCTGCTGAGTTACTCCAGCATTTTGTGAATAAAGCTAATGTTATGTTGGCCTTTATGACAAGAGGAGTTGTGTATAGGAGCAAAGAAGTCGTTCTACAGTTGTACAGGGTCCTAGTGAGACCGCACCTGGAGTACTATGTGCAGTTTTGGTCTCCAAATTGGAGGAAGAACATTTTTGCTATTGACGGCGTGCAGCGTAGGTTTACTAGGTTATTTCCCGGAACGGCGGGACTGTCGTACGTTGAAAAACTGGAGCGACTTTGCTTGTATACGCTGGAATGTAGAAGGATGAGAGGGGATCTTAAGGAAACATTTAAGATTATTAAGGGATTGGACACGTTAGAGGCAGGAAACATGTTCCCAATGTTGGGGGAGTCCAGAACCAGGCCCCACAGTTTAAGAATAAGGGGTGGGTCATTTAGAACGGAGATGAGGAAATACCTTTTTCGGTCAGAGAGTTGTAAATCTGTGGAATTCTCTGCCTCAGAAGGCAGTGGAGGCGAAATCTCTGGATGCTTTCAAGCGAGAGATAGATAGAGCTCTTAAAGATAGCGGAGTGAGGGGGTGTGGGGAGAAGACAGGAACGGGGTACTGATTGTGAATGATCAGCCATGATCACATTGAAAGGCGGTGCTGGCTCTAAGGGCCGAATGGCCTACTCCTGCACCTATTGTCTATTGTCTATTGTCCAAGCCCCTTCTCCCCCGATTGCTCAGTTTGGCCGCGCGTCCAGCTCTATGACGAGTCCTGGTGGTTCCAAAATTCTTCCATTTAAGAATGACGGAGGCCACTGTGCTCCTCGGAACCTGCAATGCCACAAACATTGTTTAACATCCTTCCCCAGATCTGTGTCTCGACACAATCCTGTCGCGGAGGTCTACGTACAATTCATTCGTCTTCATGGCTTGGTTTTTGCTCTGAAATGCACTGTCAACTCAGGGCCGTTTTTACAGCATTATGGGCCCCCGGGCAAAGCAGTGTACTGGGGCCCCTACCGTTACTCTCCCCCACCCCCCTTTCCCTACCAGCCCCCCCCCCCCTGTCGTGCCGGCGAAAAGCACTTACCGAAAAGCGCTTAGCGATGGACTTGGTGTGCCACATTGTTGCGAAAAGCACTTACAGATCGCTGTGAGAAGCACTTAGTGACCGATGCTCGTGGGCCCCCGGGCAAGTGCCCATCAGGCCCATGCGTTAAGACGACCCTGTGTCAACTGTGGGACCTTATATGGACAGGTGTATGCCTTTCCAAATAATGTCGAGTCAATTTAATTTACCTCTAGTGGACTCCAATCAAGTTGTAGAAACATCTCAAGGATAATCAATGGAAACAGGATGAACATAAGCACAATTTTGAGTGTCATAGCAAAGGGTCTGAATACTAATGTAAATGTGATATTTCAGTTATTTCTTTTTAGTTACTTTGCAAAAATTACTAAACAACTCTTTTCGCTTTTTTATTATATGGTATTGTGTGTAGATTGATGATTTAGAAAATGAATTTGACCCATTTTAAAATAAGGCTGTAACGTAGCAAAATGTGGAAAAGGTGAAGGGGTCTGAATACTTTCTGAATGAACTGCAAGCAGAAAGAACTAGTCCATGGTACACAAATGCTGGAGTGGCAGAGGGTCAGGCAGCATCCCTGAAGAACTAGAAAATGTGACGTTTCTGGACCAATCAATTCTTCAGACTATGTCCGTGATCATGAACGGTGGAGATCGTTGTGCTCTGATTTGGAAGTAGGATTACGATCGTGCAGAAGATAGACACAAAATGCTGCAGTCACTCAGCGTGACAGGCAGCATCTCTGGAGAGACGGAACATGGGTGAGGTTTCGGGTCGAGACCCTTCTTCAGACTGATGTCAGGGGAGAGGGAGATACATATATAAGGAAGGGTAAGGTGTGAAAACAGAACAAAGGGAATGGAGCTCAAGGAACATGTAGAATATGTCATTATTAGCTGGGACAATGTAAAAAAAAAAGCAGAGATTAAATGTGGTCGGAGACAGTAAGACTGGTGGGAGAATTGAGAAGGGGAGCGATGGAGTGAAAGGGAAAGCAAGGGTTACTTGAAGTAAGAGAAGTCAATGTTCATACCGCTGGGGTGTAAGCTACCCAAGCGAAATATGAAGTGCTGTTCCTCCAATTTCCGCTGGGCCTCACTCTGACAGTGGAGGGTACACTGACCGCGCTTTTGCGGTTGCAGCTCCTAGACTGTGGAACAGCATCCCTCTCCCGATCAGAACTGCCCCCTCCATCGACTCCTTTAAGTCCAGGCTCAAAACATATTTCTACTCCCTAGCGTTTGAGGCTCATTGAGGAGGCGCTGTGAACTGTTTGCGTGCTACTGTATGTTTTCATTTTTTTTTCTATTGGAACCTAATCAAATGTACAGCACTTTGGTCAACGTGGGTTGTTTTTAAATGTGCTATACAAATAAAATTGACTTGACTTGACTTGACACAGGACAGAAAGGGTACGGGAATTTAAGTGTTTAGTAACCGGGAGCTCAGGTAGGTCTCGACGAACTGAGCGTAGGTGTTAATCGAAACGATCGCCGAGGCTGCGCTTGATCTCGCCAATTTCCAAGATTCCACACCTGGAACAGCGGATACAGTACTTGAGGTTGTAGGAGGAGCAAGTGAACCTTTGCCTCGTCTGAAAAGGCTGTCAGGGTCCTTGGACGGAGTCGGCGCGGGGGAGGGGGGTATAGGGACAGGTGTTGCATTTCCTGCGGTTGCAGGGGAAAGTACCTGGGGAGGGGGTGATTTGGGTGGGAAGGGGCGGGTTGACCAGGGGCTGCGGGGGGAACGGTCTGTACGGAAAGCGGAAAGGGGTGGAGATGGGAAGGTGTGGCTTGTGGTCGGATCCCGTTGGAGGTGGCGAAAATATCGGTGGATTGGGTGCTGTATGCGACGGCTGGTGGGGTGGAAGGTGAGGACTAGAGGGACTCTGTTCTTGTTACGGCTGGGGAGAGGGGGAGCAAGTGCGGAGCTGCGGGATATCGAGGAGACCCGAGTAAGGGCCTCATCTATGATGGCGCCACTTGCAATTGTGCGGGCTGGTTCAAAAACCTGATACTTGTAGATTGCAGTGCCTCCTCATATTCAAATCCAAATGAAATGAAGACGTTTTTGACTGCACTAAGTATACCCATTTCTCCGTTCATTGAACAAGGCTTGAAGAAGAAAGCGCCCCGAGGAGTTTGGTGGTGGAGAAACGTAAAGAGGAGCCCAATTGCACATCTTTGGCCTCACTTTCCCCAAATATTCAATTTCAACTTACCCACGAATTTGCTACGGATATCAAACGTCACTGAGGAGGAACAATGGTGAGAGTGGGTACGCCCACAAACTAGAACTACTTATATTGGTCCTGGTATACACATTGATTTATCCAGTTTCAAGTAATACCTTCGTTCATCTTTACTCTTTTCTTTGTACCATCCCTCCCCACCACCGCCACATTAATGCGCACCCACCTCTCCTACCAACACAGCCACCTTGATCAAAGCAACCCCTCCCCACTCGGCACACCTACCTTGTCGGAAAGTTACGGGGGAGGGATAGCGACGGGTTGTTCCTGGGCCGTTTTCTCCCCCATTGTCACCAGAAGATTAACCGAAACATCAACACACAAGCAAACTGTGTGCTTTTTGATAATGTCTATGTACGTTACTAATTCTAAACGGCTCCACCACGAGCAAAAATATAAAGTAGATATTGTGAAGTCTTTAAAAATAAATTGTTCTTGAATTAGGCGGAAGAATGGTCCCGCACTTAAACATCGTCCGTCCATTTCCCTCCACGAATGCTGCCCGACTCGTGAGATCTTCTCGCACTTGGTTTACTCAAGATCTATAATGTTCACTTTCGTATGATTCGCCGTGTCTTGTTGGATAACACTAAAGGGGACGCAGAAGCGATTGACAAGAAATGACTGTTGAAAGCGGATGTATTGCATTTAGAACAAAAGAGACTGATGAGGATATATAACTGATTTAAAATTGATGAAACTTTTCGAAATAGTGAAGAGGAATTAATTATTTCTCAGCAAAAAAATGCAATGGTCGGTTTAGGCCTAGAAAGTTTACAAGAAAGTTCAAACGTTTAATTTTTCAATCGACCAGTAAAGGATATGGGTGGGCATCGCTGGATGGCAGGCTGACGTGGATTGTGAAATCACGGTTAAAATGTGTGATTCACGATCTTCGTATTGGGTCGGAATATTAAAGTGAAGTAGCAGAAGAATGCTCCATCGTGAAAATAATACGAATCCATTTTAACTCCATCGATGATGCATTTAATTTGAGATGGGTGGACCATCAATTCAAATTGACTGCCACAGAAATCAATGTTCTATGTTAAACCGGTGGTCTGCAGAGTATCTAGCGTGGTCCATCTATTCAGATAACCTTCATAAAAAGGCTCATCTCCTGGTAAAAACTCAGAGCTCTGTATCTCCGAATCCAAATGAAACTAATTCAATCCTAGAGGCATAGGTTTATGCAACGTGGAAACGGGTGCAACAGCCCAACTCGCCCGCTCCAACCAACATGCCCCAGCCACACCAGTCCCACCCGTCTGCGTTTGGCCCATACCCACTAAGCTTATCCGATCCACGCACCTCTTTAAATATTTCAGAACGGCCGCGTTAGTACGTGAGCAGTAAGCATATATTGTGTCAATGTATGTACAGTTATTAGGTCGAAAATAAGTAAAAGTTAGATTTGTATCTTTGCAAGACCCAAATATTTCACTCGACGGAGGAAAGAAAATGTGAGATTAAATGCTTAACGGTTACTATGGCTACATGAGATGTGCGAAACAGGGATATTTTCCCTCTGAGGAATGGAATAATAATAGCTGTTTCGGCGACGTGTTCAAGCAGGAGTGCTGAAGGTATAATTTGCAACATCTGCTTCAGCAAATTAATGAAGCGGCTCTGACCCCGTGTATCGGTGCTCAAATGTACAACTTGTATTCATTGCAAATATCTCATCATATGTCATCACATCGAAAAGTTCAGCAGTAAACGAAATGGAGCGATCTATAATCCCACAGATTGAGGAAGCTTACTATCCAATTCTCGCACTCATTGGCATTCCAGGTAAGTTCGAAGTTGTTATTCGTTGACTTCGTGATTCTACCAAAGAAAAAGCAAACGGAAACAAAGAACTTACCATCTCGAAACTGTCAAACTCGCGAGCTTTGCAATGCGAGTGAAACTATCAGATAGATTGAAACCCTGCAATGATAGATTTGAAGTGTAGGAACGATCTGCAGATGTTTAAACCGAAAACAGACACCAAAACTGGAGTAATCCGCGGGTTAGATGCTGTCTGACTCGCTATGTTACTCTAGCTTGTTGTGTTTATGATAGTTTTGATATTTTTCATTTAAAAATGCGTTTCATGTATGCACGAAGAAGGAATGTGATTCCCTCTATGAGAATGTTTTATAAGATGTTGCGATTCGTTTCTCATCAAATTGCTCCAGTACTGGAACGATGAGATGCAGGCAAAACGGATATGAACATATTGGCGATCGGTATTTATTAGGGGAAATTAGATTCGTGCAGAAAATTAGAAATAAGATCCTGCATCTTCCGGGTCATTCCCAGAAATCCCTGCCGTTGATGTTCCACTCTCATCCCTGCTCGGGTCCCTGTCCAGTCAACGTTGATCAGCACTCCCCCCCCCCCCCCCCCCACCCCACCGTGTCTCTGTAGTCCCCTTGCTCAGCTGCAATAGCGACACATCTGATTTCGCCTCATCCCTCTCAAATTGCAGATTAAAACATCGCGTAGTGGTCGCTTTGGTTTATTTACCACGAGTTCCCTTATCAAATCCGGTTCATAAGACTAAATCCAGAATTGCCTTTTCTCTGGTAGGCTCCACTCCAAGCTGCTCTAAGAATCCATCTCGGAGGCACTCTACAGATTTCCTTTCTTGGGGTCCAGTACCAACCTGATTCCCCCAGTCTACCTGCATATTGAAATTTCCCATGACCGCCGAAGCAGTGCCTTTTTGTTTATTTCCACATTTATTCCATGCAGAACACGGGATCTTTTCGACAAAGAGTTAATTCCTGGATTGTTTACGTTTGTTAAAGAGACCATTGCGCGATCTCGAGTGCTTGGTGATTCTTCTGGGCATTTTTCATGTCGGAGACACAGAACATGGAACAGTCCAACACATGAACTGACAATGTCGGTGCTGAACATGATGCTAAGATAAATTAGCCTAAATGCTTGCACTTGAGCCATCCCCTGCATACCAACCCTCTAAAACCCTCTTCAACACCATTATTGCATCCGCCCACCGCCACACGTGGCAGCGCGTTCAAGGCACCAACCACCCTCCCTGTAAAATGTTTCCCCTTTCACTTTAAAGTTATGCCCTTTCGCCTTTACCTTCACCCTGAGGGAAAAAAGATTTCGACTGCCTACCATACCTTTACATCTCAAAATATTATGTACTATATATCAGAACTCCGCACTACCTCTGGCTTTGCAGAGAAAACAATCCAAGTCCGTTCAACCACAGCGAATGCCCTGTAATCCAGTCCTCATGCTGGTAAATATCGAGGCAGAGAGTGGAGCATTGAAACAAACGAGAACCCTCGAATTAACGCTGATGAAAATGCAAAGTGTCAATGTGAAGCATGATTTGTATATCCCGTCTAACATCATAAATCCAATGTAATGTCTCTCCATGTTTTATTACTTTCATTGAATCAAGAGGAAAAAATCGTCAGCTGTAGAAAATATGTCACTTGTTCAAATTCCACCAAATGCACTCTCCAGGAGCCAGTGTTAAGATTAACAGTTAACTTGTGCGATGTTTTGGGGATAATCAACCGCGTGGCAACAGGAATGATTTGGAGACATAAGAGTCTGCAGATTCTGAAATATTGAGTAAAACAATGCGGGTTCAGCGACAACTGTCTGTCTTTATGTCTGTCTGTCTGTCTGTCTGTCTGTCTGTCTGTCTGTCTGTCTGTCTGTCTGTCTGTCTGTCTGTCTGTCTGTCTGTCTGTCTGTCTGTCTGTCTGTCTGTCTGTCTGTCTGTCTGTCTGCCTGCCTGCCTGTCTGTGTCTGTCTGTCTGTCTGTCTGTCTGTCTCTCTCTCTCTGTCTGTCTGTCTGTCTGTCTGCCTATCTGTCTGTCTGTCTGTCTGTCTGTCTATCTGTGTGTGTGCATGATGTGTGTGCTTGTGTGTATGTGCATGTGTGTGTGTGCGTGTGTGTGTGTGTGTGTGTGTGTGTGTGTGCGTGTATGTGCGTGTGTGTGTGTAGGAAGGAACTGCATATGTTGTTTAAAACCGAAGATAAACACAAAAAGCTTGAGTAACTCCGCTGGTGACGTTTCGCGTCGAGACCCTTCTTCGGACGGTATATGGGTGGAGATGTATGTACACCCATATTACACCCATATTATTTCTTTTCTTTCTCTCGGTGATTATATTGATAGCAGTGTAATATGTTTACATATTCTATTGTGCTGCTGCAAGTAACAATTTCATTGTTCTAACTGGGACATATGACAATAAAACACTCTTGACTCTTGACTCTTGATTCTGTGGGCAACATTGCCGATTAGGCTTAAGGCTGAAGGAGGGTCCTGATCCGTAACGTCGCAAATCCATTCCTTCCACAGATGCCGACTGATCCACTGAGTTACTCCAATGCGTTGTGTTTTATTTATGAAGGATTTGGAGTTAATCGCCAAGTAACGTTTTGTCCAAAGCGGTTATTCTCTGTGACTGCGCATTTTTCTATTCTTGTAGGTAATCTTATGGCGATTGTGATTCTATCTCGTGGGAACTGTGGTCTTTCCAAATGCATCACACGTTACATGGTTGCCATGGCTGTTGCAGACCTACTGGTGATAATATTTGATGTCGTATTATATGAGATTAATGATATGTATTTCCCGCTTTCCTTCTTGCATTATACTCCGGTTTGCAGCCTTAAAATTGCCCTGGTGTTTGCAGCCATTGATTGTTCGGTCTGGCTAACTGTTGCCTTCACAATTGATCGATACATCGCCATTTGTTGTCATAAGTTGCGAGTAAAATATTGCACCGAAAGAACTGCCGTTATAGTTTGGCAGTGTCTGGATTAAGCTTTGTCGAAAACATCCCAATTTATTTTGAGAACGAACACCTGGAGATCATTGACAAGGTGCCATGGTTCTGCAAAGTGAAGTCAAACCTCTCCAGTTTACCAATATGGGTTGCATACTTCTTCTGCGACATCACCTTAACACCGTTGGTACCTTTCCTTTTGATTGTGCTGCTTAATGCCTTGACCACCAGACATATTTTACAAGCTAGTCGGATAAGGAAGGGGCTCCGGGGGGAGGGGAGAAGCGAGGATTGCCCTGTTCCGGAGATAGTAAACCGCAGAAAATCGATCATTTTACTGCTCTTCATCTCAAGCAGTTTTATACTGCTATGGATGGTAACATTTGTACATTACATATGCACACAATTTGCCGGCGTTGAGTTCATGGACACAGATTACAACGATCCTTTCGCCATTATGGAGCACATTGGGTACATGCTGCAATGCATGAGTTCGTGCACAAACACATTTATTTATGCAGTGGCTCAGGCAAAGTTCAGAGAATCACTGACGAATATTGTGAAATATCCTTTTACTTTATTGAATAAAGTAGTTCTAACCTCGGGCCAGGGATCACGTAGCCTTTTGTCATAATCTATTATGTAAAACCATTTACCTTTTGTCGCATAATAAAAATTGTTTGAACAGAGCATTGTCGGCATGCCGTTTGTGTTTCGAACATGAGCAACTCCACGAAAGCATTTCTGAAACACTTATCAAATAATCTGAAGAAGCCAAGGAACATAACACAACCAATCTTCATCAGGTCGTAAACTGATAAATTGTAGGAACAGAATTAGGCCATTCTGCCCATCATGTCTAATCCTCCATTCAATTATGGCTGATCTATCTTTCCTTCTCAACCCCATTCTCCTGCCCTCTCCCCTTAACCACTGACACCCGTACTAATCAAGAATCTATCCATCTCCACCTGAAAAAAAAATTAATTGACTTAGTCTCCACAGCATTCTTTGGCAAACAATTCCATAGATTCACCACCCCCTACTAAGTAAATTCCTCCTCATATTTCTAAAGTTACGTCCTTTTGTTCTGAGGTTTTGGCCTCTGGTCCCAGACTTTCCCAATACTGGAAACATTCTCTCCACATACACTCTATCCAGGCCTTTCATTATTCAATCTGTCTTGCAAATGGAGGCACAAGAGATTGCCGATGCTTGAATCTTGAAGGGAAAAAAACACATTTCTGAAGGAACCCAAGGATCTCGACACGAAACTTCATCTGTCCCTCCCCACCACAGATGCTGCCTGATCCACAGAGTTCCTCCGATAGATTGTTCTTTGTTATTCGTTCGATTATTCAATGCGATGGAACAGATTTAAATATTCTCAATGACTATGCGTATTTCTTTGTGATGTCACAAAGACGAAATATTATCGTCCTGGCGTCGAACAGAAACTAACGCACTAAAATACACGGAACATCTCACCACAGCATTTTCCTGCTCCCTCTCTACGTCCCATTATAAATTCATTCATCTCATTCTGATATCAGCAACCATGGGGAATATCATCTTTGATAGAAGCCTTTTATGCACCGTTGAAAATCGCTGAGCACGTCAACGTTAGGCAATGCACATTTGTACTTTTATTTTGTCTGCACATTAGCTGCAAGCGCAGCGTCAGAACGCGGTATCATTTTATTCTGCATTCTCGTTTAAAAAAAAAATCTTTACTCTACGTATGTATGGCTTGATTTTATTCATGCATGGAATGATTTGACTGGATATCACGCAAAGGATTTTTCACTGTATCTAGTTACCCGTGTCAATAATAAACCAAACGTTGTATTTATCGATTGCAGCACCCAGTGTTTATGTTAAACAGGTAGCAAGGTTTTATTAAAAGTTTGTTTTTGCCTTTGACTACTGGGTAAAGAGTCATTATTTTTGTCCGCTGACGACCTCCTGGTGCTAGTACAATATTCTGTCAACGTGGGACGTTTCTGCATTTGCAATACTGAGGATCAGCGATATATTTCCAAATCAGAATGGCGGCCAATTTGCCATTGCTATTTTTACATGGTAGACTTCAAAGGGAGAATAACACTCATTGCCCGCTTCGAAAGCGAAAGGGTTTTGATTCCAATGGCCAGAGGAAAATTATTATAATCTTCCATTCAGTGGCCAAAAGTAATATTGGTCCAAATGAGTCTTCTCTTCTATTGTACCCACAACAAATTTTAATTTTATTTAAGTAATCTCTCCCTATCTTCCCAGGACAGAAGCACTTGCAGCTTCCATGTTAGGACACACACACACACATACATACACACACACACACACATACACACACACACACACACACACACACACACACACACACACACACACACACACACACACACACACACACACACACACACACACACATACACACACTGAACTTTTTTTTCCTCTCGTTGATTATATTTGTTTGCAGTGTACTACGACTATTGAGGAAGGACATTCTTGCTATTGAGGAAGTGCAGCGTTGGTTCACGAGGTTAATTCCCGGGATGGCGGGACAGTCACATGATGAGAGAATGGAGCGACTGGGATTGTATTCACTGGAATTCCGAAGGATGAGAGGGGATCTTATGGAAACATATACGATTATTAAGGGATTGGACACGTAGGATGCAGGGAACATGTTCCCGATGTTGGGGGAGTCCAGAACCAGGGGCCACAATTTAAGAATAAGGGGTAGGCCATTTAGAACTGAGATGAGGAAAAACTTTTTCACACAGGGAGTTGTGAATCTGTGGAATTCTCTGCCTCAGAAGGCAGTGGAAGCTGATTCATTGGATGCATTCAAAGGAGAGTTAGATAGAACTCCTAGGGCTAGCTAATACCACCAAGTCTCCCAGTCTTCTGCCCATTGGAGACTATTTATGATGGCTATTATGGCGATTTTGCGGGCCGTGACTGTCCTTCAAAGGTTCTGCCTTAAATGAAGCAACGAGCTATTCCTACATGTGTCGGAGAAAGAAAGTTTTATTTCATCCTTTAGCGAAATATCCTTGTAGGCTGCTCCATAATTTCCCAGCTATTCTAAGCGAGCCCAGGCATTTTCTCAAGCATCTAATTGTTTCCTGAAGCCAGCCTACTTGCTTATCATACGGTGCTGTTAGCGGAAAATGTCATCTTCGGTGAAAAGCCTGTTTAACTTTTCTAATACATCAAGACCATAATGAACACACATTGACATGCCATACATATGAAATTCCAAACGGGCGTTGCGTAAAAATCCTTATCCTCTCTCCCTGTGACATCTAGCCCTCAAACCCTCCAGCAACGTGAACAGCCTCCCTCTCCATTCTTCCCATCCCTTATTATATAATATTCTATAGGATCGCTGCTTAGAATTCTCTTTAAATGGAACAGTCGCTGCCTCTCTGATCCACCCTTTATTGTATATTTAATGGAATAACATGTGATCCATTCAGTGTAGCATTTGTATCCTTTCCAAAATGAAGTCACCAGAATGAAACACAATATTATGGCTCTATCATCACAACCTCCCAGAAATGTTGGGGTAGATGGAGTCTAGCAGGAGGGAGGAACCAAAAAAAAAACAGTATTGATAAAGAACTAATAAGGGAGATGAAAGTGGATCAAATGATTGATAGTTTTCCAGAGCTACGAGAACTAAATGTGTGACTATAGAAATGGTGGATGAATTGGAATGATATTTCAGATTCAGGAGAGATTCTAATGAATTGGAAATAATGGATTAAAACTCAAAATCTGGGGAGGTGTAGAAAAACAGGGAATTATAGACAGCCAGTCTGTCTTCAATGATATTGAGAATGCTGTCGCCCATGATAAAACACATAAAAGGAGAGCACTTGGAGAAGAATAATAGGATTGGACAAGACAAACACACTTGTGGCATATTGATGCAGTCATGACCTTTGCAATTACACAGCTCCTGAATTTTGGATTGAATCTTGACTGTGTGAAGTCTGCAACTTTTGAAAGTTTTCCACTTTCCTACCACGTTCTAAACAAATACTTGTTAGTAGAATCATTGCTATTATATATTGACCATGGCAAAGGTGGGTGGAAGGATAGGAGGTGTACAGGCAGGAGCAATATTTTTTTAAATACAGAATTTGTGTAATTAGTGTGCAAGGAGTGGGCAAATACATGGCACCTACTACATAACATAAATAAATAAGAAGCTATTCAATTTGGTGGGAATAACAGGAAGTCAAATTATCTGAATTGAATTAGATATAATAAAGGAATCCTTTGTTCAACATTCACTGAAACCAAGCGTGCAGGTGCATTTGGGTAATTTAAGAAGGCAAATTGTATAACAGCCTTCATAATAAAATGATCCGAACATAGTATCAGCTATGCCTTTCTGTATTTTATTTCAGGTCGTGTCATAGCAGCAGAATTAAACCATTGAAACCCCTCCGCCATTCAACCATGCTTGAGTAATCATTCCCTCTCAACCCCAATCACCTACCCTCTCCCTATAACCTTTGGCACCCTTACTAATCAAGAGCCTGTCAATTTGTGCTTTAAAAATATCCAATAACTCAGCCTCCACTGCTGTCTGTGGCTGTGAATTCCACAGCCTCACCGCCCTCTGATTAAAGAAGTTACTCCTCATCCCTTTTGAAAGATACATCATGTTATTCTGAGATATGTACTTGCCAATACCATGGCATCTGTAGTTTTGGTCTCCTGATCTTAGGAAGAATGTTCTTGTTATGGAGGGAGTGCTGTGATGGTTCATCAGATTTCAGGGATGAGAGGACTAATGAATGAATGGCGATTAGGGCAATTAGTTTTACATCAGTCCGAGCTCTAAAGTGATTAGGACCATTTAAAATTAACAATAAAATTCTTATGGGACTGTGCAGATTCAAGAGAGTCAAAAGTCAAGAGTGTTTTATTGTCATATGTCCCAGATAGAACAATGAAATTCTTACTTGCTGCAGCACAACAGAATATGTAAACATCGTATACAGTAAACATTATAATAAATGAGAAAAAAAAAGTTGTGTGTATATATACAAGTACACACACACACACACACACACACACACACACACACATATATTCAAGAGGGATATCGGGTCAGTTCAGGACCCAGTGGTCACAATCTGAACATCAGGCAAAAAGTTGAGATGAACAGCGATTACTTCTCCCACAGAATGATGAACTTGTGGAATGTTATACCACTGGAAGCAGTTGAACACAGATCATTAAATTTATTCAAGGGGTTATATGTTATTTGTATGGTCAAAGGATCAGAAATGATGGGGAGAAATAAAAGGGAAAAAAACTGCAGATGCTGGTTTAAATCGAAGGTAGACACAAAATGGTGCAGCGGGTCAAGCAGCATCTCTGGAGAGAAGGAATGGGTGATGTTTCGGGTCGAGGCCTTCTCCAAAGATGCTGCCTGACCCGCTGACTTACTCCACCATTTTGTGTACCTTCGCGAGAAATAAAGGATCAATGGACAAAATGTGGGTCACAATTGATCACGTTGAATAATAGTTGTGGCTCAAATTCCTGAATTCCTATCGCTTTTATTTTATACATTTCAACATTTTTGTATTTATCCTGGCCACATTTCCTATGCTTCGAAGAACATGATAACTGGGCCTGCTTAAAGGGAACAGAGACCCTGGTGCCTACGCCTTTATGCAGATAAGACAGATGCATATATTGGTTCAGTGTTAACAACGTGAGGACATATCAGAAATAATGTTCTGAACACATTGCTATTTCAATGTGTTTACTCAAGATGCAAAAATGAATACTACTGTGTTTATAAGCAATGCACTGAAAATGTACTAACCTATATTAAAAATGTCTTTGGAGAAAATAACCAAAACATGGTCATCGGATCGCCCCGGGCAAGTCTTCCGCCCCTGCCCACCACCGCTTTCAGAAGTAGCTCTTTTCCAATTGTGGAGAAGAGCAGAATTCAGCACATCTATGCAATAAAATCCAGCAGAGAATTCGACAGAGAATGCTCCCTCTCCTCCCCTCCCACCCATGACTGGTGAGAATGAGGCACCAGATCAACGAATAGCATTTAGAGGGAGGCTGGGCAAACACAAAAGAGAAAAGAACAGTGGGTTCGACATTGGAGAATCCAGCATAGACTTGCCAACCATTTTGCAGATCGCATAAGGTGGGAAGAGGCTCATGTGGACCGTAGGCACCAGTATTGATAGGATAGGCAGAGTGGCCTGTTCCTACACACTTGTCTCCACTACAACCTTGTATTACTTTGATTGCCAATTCATTTTTGATCATTTTGTTTCCATTCTTTCTTTAAAAAATACAAAATCAACTTAGACGGATAACTGTGATTGATGCTGTTGCAAATAAATGGAGGCAATACATTTTCTTAACAACAATTTAATTTTGTGCCTTGAATATTAATTGACCATATATATCTTGGCTTTACTTTGCAAAATGAAGTTTTATAATACAGGGTGCAGTCCAATGTGTTTATTTCCATTTAATGCCCATCTATTTTCAAAATTCTTACACTCAACGGTCTGGTCATAAAGCACATTCTACAGGCAACTATTATCCGGTGAAATCTCAAGAGCAAAGTAGCCACGTAAAATGAACTTGATCACCGTAACACCAATTACTGTGGATAATTTTATATTCTTATCATATCATATATATACAGCCGGAAACAGGCCTTTTCGGCCCTCCAAGTCCGTGCCGCCCAGCGATCCCCGTACATTAACACTATCCTACACCCACTAGGGACAATTTTTACATTTACCCAGCCAATTAACCTACATACCTGTACGTCTTTGGAGTGTGGGAGGAAACCGAAGATCTCGGAGAAAACCCACGCAGGTCACGGGGAGAACGTACAAACTCCTTACAGTGCAGCACCCGTAGTCAGGATCGAACCTGAGTCTCCGGCGCTGCATTCGCTGTAAAGCAGCAACTCTACCGCTGCACTACCGTGCCGCCCGGGTGATATGGGTGATAAATTATGGATGATAAATTATTTGCATGAGGTTAGAAATGTACAAAGTACAAACAATCAAGACTTTTTGAAATCATCAAATAACCAAGCATTCTGTAACAACATTTGTCGGTGCTGAGTTTTAAACTAAATGCAGTGTTAGAACAACATATATTCGATCCAATAATGACTGCAGTTAATGGAATCTGCATCTCGAAACAGAAGGGTGAAAAAATTCAATGGCTCAAGCAAAATTATTGGAACAAATGGTTATGTCATAAATAGGGTCAAGAACCTGCACCAGGCATGTAAGGGAAGAGGATGGATTGCCAATACATAGCAACCAGGGAGGAATACATAGCAACCAGGTAGGTCAAAAGTAGAACAAGGTGGGGAGAAGATAATGGGTAGATGGAAACAGGTAGAAGAGGAGGAAGAGGTGAACAACAGGAGAACAAACTTTCCAAGTGAGACAGAGGTTCACTTGCACCTCTTCCAACTTTCTCTACTGCATTTAGTGCTCATACTGTCGTCTTCTCTACATTGGAGAAACTAGCTGAAACGTCAACGATTTTGTAGAGCACATACCGTTTGAAGCAAAGATCATGCTGAGATCTGTTGTATGGTATTTTAACACCCTTTCCCACTCTCACGCTGACCTTCGGCACTGAAAATTTTAAGCAAAATATCTGATAGTGCACCTGGGTGGACTTACAAGCCAATGGTATGAATATTAAGTTTTTATATTTCAGCTTATCCACACGACGGGTGTTCATTTGTTTTCCCACAACCACCCCTACACTAACCTTGCTACAACTGCCCATCATCCCTTTCCCACCCGATTTAACCTGTCACTTACCAGGTTCTGCCCCATTCCTCCTTCAAACTGTTAGAATCTTGCCATCCTCTCTTTCAATTCTAATGCAGTGCCTTGATCTGAAATGTTGGTATATTCCATTTGCCTCCACAGATGCTGGTTGACCAAGTTGCTTTACAATGCTTTACCTTTTACTGTTTACATGCTTCAATGTCCTGTCTATATGTATTGTATTGCAGTGTCTAACTATATTGTACTGTTTTGTATTGTACTGCACTGTCATCCTGTCTATATGTTTTGCATTTGTATTGCACGATGGCCCCCGGAGGCACTCTGTTTCGTCCCATTCGTTGCATGATCTCTAAGGAGTGGAATGACATACAAACTAAACTAACTAACTACTTCTACTGGCCTTTTTTAGTCTATAATTCTTGTTGGAAATATGCACCAAGTCTCATTCTATCTATAATTGAAACTTTTTAATTGGTGATCTTATAGAGCCATCGAAAATCACGAGGGCAATTGATCAGGGGTATGCACAGTTTCTTTTACCCAGGGTGAAGAACCAGCAAAAACAGGTTTAAGGTGAGGAGGAAGATTCAGTGGGAACCTGAGGGGCAACTTTCACCACTCAGTGGTTAATGGGTGTATGGAATGAGCTGCTTGAGAAGGTAGAATAACAACATTGAAAAGACAACAGACAATAGATGCAGGAGTAGGCCATTCAGCCCTTCGAGCCAGCACCGCCATTCAATGCGATCATGGCTGATCACTCTCAATCAGTACCCCGTTCCTGCCTTCTCCCCATACCCCCTCACTCCGCTATCCTTAAGAGCTCTATCCAGCTCTCTCTCGGACACTTGGACACGTACATGGATAGAACATGTTGAGAGGTCTGTGGGCCAAATGCTGGCAAATGTGACTAACATTGATGCAGCATCTTGTTCAGCTTGTAGCATTAGGCTGAACTACCTGTTTCCATGTTATGTGGCCCTATGACTCAGCTCGAAGGGCTAAATGGCCTACTCCTGCACCTATTGTCTATTGTCTATTGTCTATAAACCTGGCAAATGGAGTTTAATAATGGAAAATATGTGCTCATGCACTTTGGTAAGAGCAATTCAAAAGGGAGCTATTATCTATATGGAGTGAGATTGGAAATGAGTGCAGTACAAGAGATTCAAGTGCTCAAAGTGCAAAAAAAAACAGCAGTAGGTAGATGCAGCACAACACAGAAGGCAAATAGCATATTGGCATTCAAAAGTAGGTTACTATTGTAATTATGGTACATGATCTGGCGAAGGACACATCATGAGCACTGTGTACACTTTGGTCCTCAGATTTAAGAAAGGATATATTGATATTGGATATCACCCAGACGAACATCCTGGAATAATCAAGTGCTGCCTTACCATGAATGGCTGAAGTCATTGGTTCTGTGTTCCTTGGTGTTGACACGAATCAAAGTTAACCTTATGAAGGTATTAAAGAGGTACGATGGGGTGATGCATTGATGGATAATGCATGGTGGAAAAGGGAAACAAAGGGACAAGACAATCCCATGTGAAACAGATGTTCAGCTGCACCTCGTCCAACCTTGTCCACTGCATTCAGTGTACACAATGTGGCCTCTTCTACATTGGAGAAAGTAGCATAGACTGGTCATCCATTTTGCAGAGCAGCTGCATTTTGACACAAAGGAGGTTAGAATATTTGAGGTATTTCAAGAGAAATCGGATATATCTAAAAGAACAGGGAATTGTACCCTATGTGGAATAAGCACAGTAAAGGAGTTGAGGCCTAAATCAGATCAGCTGTGATCAGCATCAATTATTGCGTAGCGCTAATTTGTACAAATGCAGGACAGTGTATTAAGAAATTCTGTCATGTTTAGTAAATTTAATTTAACTCTTTCCATATATTTCAGTTCCTGCATTTCAATCACATCCATGAAATCTTCTATTCAGCAATTGGTTAGCAGCGCCTGTTCTGGTTTGGTTGAATAGTTTGATAATCTGAGGAGGGAAATTAAATATTAGACAACTGAGAAATGGCACAGCAGAGAACAGAACTCAGAAAGATGCAATTTGTTTATTCACTTCAACTGTTGATTCATCCCACATAACATTTTCCTTCAAGACATAATGTCACAGCGCCAGACACCCAGGTTTGATCC
Source organism: Rhinoraja longicauda (assembly GCF_053455715.1). NCBI lineage: Eukaryota > Metazoa > Chordata > Chondrichthyes > Rajiformes > Arhynchobatidae > Rhinoraja > Rhinoraja longicauda. The sequence goes on along the minus strand of NC_135971.1, from coordinate 39,706,868 downwards.
TCACTACGGGTGCTGTCTGTGCAGTTTGTATCTTCTCCGTGACTGCATAGGTTTTCTCCGGGTGCTCCAGTTTCCTCCCACATTCCAAAAACAGATGTGTAGGTTTGTTGGTTCATTGGCTTGTGTCCCTAGCATGTGTGGGTGTTCGTTGGTTGGTGCGGACTCAGTGGCCAAAGTGTCTGTTTCAGTGTTATGTCTCTAAACTAAACTAAACAAGAAACATAATATTCCTTCAATCAGTTTAGTTCATGCAAGTTCTATGTTATCCAACTTTCACACCCACACTAGGGTCAAATTACAGAGGCCTATTAACTCATAAACCCTGGCATCTTTGGTATGTGTGTGGAAACTGGAGCACAGTGGAAACCCATGTGGTCACAGGGAAAACATGCAAACTTCACACAGCCAACAACCGAGGTTAGGAATGAACCCATGTCTCTGACGCTGTGAGGCAGCAGCTCTATCAGCTGCACCACTCTGCCTTAATTTGCATCATGTTCAGCACAAACATTGTTAGCCGTAGGGCCTGTTCCCCTATTTCAGGGGCATTCCCATGCATCATAAAATTCTGAGAATTCAACACATTGGGTCCCAGGAAGTACTCCCAGCCACTTTGACCATCAGGTCCCATTGAAATTCCTCCAGATCAGTCGGACAGGCACCAGTTAGGCAGCAACGGCATGCAAGTGATTCATGTCCCTCCAGCCCCTGCATCTCCATGCACCCACGAAGGTGCACCCCAAACTCCACCATCCCTGGCAGTGCATTCCAGGCACCAACCACATAGTATGTAAAATAAACTTGCCCTTTGTGAAAAGCTGCAGCTTCTACCCTGCACTGAATATTTGCAATAAGTTAAATGCCATATTAGGCATTTAGTTAATTGGGATAACTTTAGCCAATTAGGAGGTGTGATTGCAAATCTTGTACAATATCATAAACAAAGTAAAATGGGACAAAGTTAAAATGGCCAGGCACAAAGAACAGAATAATCATGAACATCAATGACATGTAATTTTCCCCTCACAGCACAACCTTCTCTGGCCGTCTGAATAATATAGGTACTGAATAAAAACTTTGGGATGATCTGCTCCTGTGGTGCAAGACGTTGGTTGGGCAGCGTTTGGAGAATTGTTGTAAGTTTTGGTCATCCCACTATAGGGGTCATTAACAGGGTCTGAGATTCAGGGAGAGGATGGGACTGAAGGCTGATTAAATCCCCAGGGCCTGGTGGTCTGCATCCCAGGGTACTTAAAGAGGTGGCTCTAGAAATAGTGGAGGCATTGGAGATCATTTTTCAATGTTCTATAGTTTCAGGATAAGTTCCTGTGGATTGGAGGATAGCAAATATTATCCCACTTTTTAAGAAAGGAGGGAGAGAGAAAACGGGTAATCATAGACCAGTTAGTCTGACATCAGTGGTGGGGAAGATGCTGGAGTCAAATATAAAAGACGAAATTGCTGAGCATTTGGATAGCAGTAACAGGATCATTCCGAGTCAGCCTGGATTTACGAAGGGGAAATCATGCTTGACAAATCTACTGGAATTTTTTGAGGATGTAACTAGGAAAATTGACAGGGGAGAGTCAGTGGATGTGGTGTACCTCGACTTTCAGAAAGCCTTCGACAAGGTCCCACATAGGAGATTAGTGGGCAAAATTAGAGCACATGGTATTGGGGTAGGGTACTGACATGGATAGAAAATTGGTTGACAGACAGAAAGCAAAGAGTGGGGATAAATGGGTCCCTTTCGGAATGGCAGGCAGTGACCAGTGGGGTACCGCAAGGTTCGGTGCTGGGACCCCAGCTATTTATGATATACATTAATGACTTAGATGAAGGGATTAAAAGTACCATTAGCAAATTTGCAGATGATACTAAGCTGGGGGGTAGTGTGAATTGTGAGGAAGATGCAATAAGGCTGCAGGGTGACTTGGACAGGTTGTGTGAGTGGGCGGATACATGGCAGATGCAGTTTAATGTAGATAAGTGTGAGGTTATTCACTTTGGAAGTAAGAATAGAAAGGCAGATTATTATCTGAATGGTGTCAAGTTAGGAAGAGGGGATGTTCAACGAGATCTGGGTGTCCTAGTGCATCAGTCACTGAAAGGAAGCATGCAGGTACAGCAGGCAGTGAAGAAAGCCAATGGAATGTTGGCCTTCATAACAAGAGGAGTTGAGTATAAGAGCAAAGAGGTCCTTCTACAGTTGTACCGGGCCCTGGTGAGACCGCACCTGGAGTACTGTGTGCAGTTTTGGTCTCCAAATTTGAGGAAGGATATTTTTGCTATTGAGGGCGTGCAGCGTAGGTTCACTAGGTTAATTCCCGGAATGGCGGGACTGTCGTATGTTGAAAGGCTGGAGCAATTAGGCTTGTATACACTGGTATTTAGAAGGATGAGGGGGGATCTTATTGAAACATATAAGATAATTAGGGGATTGGACACATTAGAGGCAGGAAACATGTTCCCAATGTTGGGGGAGTCCAGAACAAGGGGCCACAGTTTAAGAGTAAGGGGTAGGCCATTTAGAACGGAGATGAGGAAGAACTTTTTCAGTCAGAGAGTGGTGAAGGTGTGGAATTCTCTGCCTCAGAAGGCAGTGGAGGCCAGTTCATTGGATGCTTTCAAGAGAGAGCTGGATAGAGCTCTTAAGGATAGCGGAGTGAGGGGGTATGGGGAGAAGGCAGGAACGGGGTACTGATTGAGAGTGATCAGCCATGATCGCATTGAATGGCGGTGCTGGCTCGAAGGGCTGAATGGCCTACTCCTGCACCTATTGTCTATTGTCTATTGTCTATGATAGTACTTTATTCGTTAGCAGGCAAGAGGCTGAGGGGTGATCTTAGAGAGGTAAATAAAATCAAGGGGCATAGACAGATTGAATGCATAGAATCTTTTAAACAGCCTTGTGTAATCAAGAACCAGAGGACTTAAGTTTAAGTTGAGAGGGAAAAGAATTACTAGGGAAGTGGAAATATGGAGCAACATTCATAGGGAAGTAGTTGAGGATGATACTAAAAAAAACCATTTAAAACACACTTGGACAGGTACATAGATAGGAAAGGTTCAGGGAGATATGGGTCAATTGCAGGCAAAGAGGTCTAGTTAAACATGGACTCCTTGTTGGCATGGCCAAGTTGAGGCAACGGGCCTGTTTCCATGCCATATGACTCTATGGCGCCGTGGGCTTGAAAAGCCAATTCCTTTCTGTTTCACTGCTAAATATTAGTTAATCACCCTCACTAATAGTGACCACAATGGCAAACCCATGACCACGACTCGTTTACAGTGATAATAAGCTAAAACCATTGCCTCACGTCAAATGTGCATGGCGTTGATGTTCAATGACTAAATTGTTGATGCTTTCATAGCTTTGGCAAGGTGGGAAATGGCTTGGTTCTGATCTGGGTGCTGGAACTGTTAGACATCTTGATACCATGAAAGCAGAACCTGTGTTTGAGGAAATATACTTGCTGACTGGTGGCACAGACAAGCAGTTCCTGGGAACATTGCATTTTGAGGAGGAAATATTACACAGCCAAGGCCAAGTGCTAGAGAAAGCAGCATGTCTGTTATTTCAATGGACACTCTGCTCTTCATCCTTCTTGTCATTTTGATCATCCAGTTTTGTTCATATTATTCTATAACATTTGCAATCAATTCTCAATTCATGACATTTGCAGCTGGTGTAAAGATACATCAGCCAACACCTTCTGACTTCCAATTTAGTTTAGTTCAGAGATACAGTTTGTAAACAGGCTCTTTGTGCCACCAAATCCATACTAACCACCAATCACCCATTCATAATAGATTTCACATCCACTCCCTACACTCTCAGGGTGATTTACAGAGGCTAATTACCTACAAACACACTCGTCTTTGGGATATGGGAGGAAACCGAGCACCCTGAGGAAGACAAATGCTCACCGGGAGAACGTGCAAACTCCACGCAGAGAGTACCCGAGGTCCAGATTGAACCTGGGTCTCTGGGGTTGCGAGGCAGCAGTTCTACCAGCTGCACCACCATGCTGCCCTACATTCAAACTCTAAATCCTACATTGACTTTCCCTTCCACTTGTTATGATGCAATATTCAATACAATAACTCCTTTAGACAGGGGAAAACTGAACTGCAATTCATCGCTAAAATATCTCTTACAACAACGTGATCACAGGCAAGAAACCCGTGATATAGATGACTTTGAATTCACACTAAAAGCCTGATCATCCAGCTCTCTTGGGATTTGGGAAATGAAAGATTTTAAGGACTGGTGCATGTTACTCCAAACGTACTTTAATTCCACTCATTGAGGAACTTGTTGAGCAAGTCAGTGGTTGAGGTGCATCCATACTCTTCTATCATACTTAAGCGGAGGAATAATCATGTTAATTTGCCTGAAGAGTCTCGAACCAGAATGACCGTTCCATGGTCTCTAGGGATGTTGCCTGACCTGCTGAGTTACTCTGGCACTGTCCCTCAGTCTTTCCCAATCTTATAATTCAAAAATATTCATCTTCATCTTCATCATTGAGAGTCATGGAAATATGCAGCATACAAACATGGCCTTTGGCCCTCTGAGTTTACACCAACCATTCTTGTACATAAATCCTACATTTGTCCCACATTCTCATCAGCTCTCCCCACATTGTATCATGCACAATCTAGGGGGAAACTAACTTACCAAACCACTTTTGGGGATGTGGGAGGAAACCATAGCACCTGGGGAAACCCACTTGGTCACAGGAACAACATGCAAACTCTACAGAATCAACAGCCGATGTCGATATTGAATTTAGGTCTATGGCTCTGTGCTGCCCTGTTTCACACTATAGTCCACATGTCATGTTGTTGCTCATTCATTCGGCTTTCCACCTTGAACCATTTCTCCCACCATTACTCACATTCCCACTTCATATTGAGTCTTCCAGCAACTGTGGCCAGGGTGGCGGCCACTGTGGCGCAGGGGTAAAGTTGCTGCCTTACAGCGCTTGCAGCGCCGGAGACCCGGGTCCGATCCCGACTATGGGTGCTGTCTGTACAGAGTTTGTACGTACTCCCCGTGACCGCGTGGGTTTTCTCTGAGATCTAAGGTTTCCTCCCACACTCCAAAGACTTACAGGTATGTAGGTTAATTGGCTTGTTATGTGTTTATAGGATAGTGTTAATATGCGGGGATCGCTGGTCAGCGTGGACTCGGTGGGCTGAAGAGCCTGCTTCCGCGCTGAATCTCTAAATTAAAGTAAACTAAACTAGGAAATGTTAAACTGCAACCAATCTGCCTAGTAGCTGACTTGGATTATGAACAGTGCGAGCCCCCAACAGAGCAGCACATTGTCACAGCTAGTACAGCTGCTGCCTCACAGCGACTCGGGTTCAATTTGAGTGACATCCATGTGGAGTTTGCACGTTCTCCGTGTGACCACATTGGATTCCTCCAGGAGCTCCGGTTTCCTCACACATCCCAAAGATTCGTCAGTTTGTAGTTTAATTGGCCACCGTAAACTGCCATTAGTGAGTGGGTGACTGGATGAGAAGGTGCAATGATATAGAATTCACGAGAACAGGTTGGCATGGACTCTCTGGGCAGAAAAGACTGCTTTCATGCTGTAGTTTTCAATGATTCAATGATATTTCTAGGATTTGGTGCAGTGAATCTATTACGTTTAACTATTTTTTAAACTCTGAATTCACATGAACAATTTTCAGACATCTGATTATTAGAAACATTTAACCTCAGCACAAAGGTGTGTTGACAGTCGTGACTGTCAAGCTATTTCAGGTGTCACTGCTGCCTTATCATACTTGAGGTCGATAATGTCTTCAAGTCTAACACCTTTACTAGCAACAGTGCATCACTATTTTCCCATCTTACCTCTCCTCTTTTTTCTCCACCAAACAATTACTGCCAAGACAATAGCCAGCGATATCAGCACACACACGGCAATAAGGCCTATGTGCCTGTCTTTCCTCCCATTTCCTTCTGAAAAATAAGAAACGCATAATTTTACAAATCAAGTGTTAAGCTGTGTAGATTGGCACTGTCGGAAGACTTCAGGGTGAAGAGGGTCTCGACCCAAAATGCTACCTATTCCTTTTCTCCAGAGATGCTACCTGACTCGCTGAGTTGCTCCAGTATTTTGTGTCTATCTATGGAGATTTTCAAGGTATATAAGATGATATGTTGTTTTGAATCATGTAGTTCCACACCATGGCAAATGGCCAACATCTGTTCTGTACAACTCTGTGATCTATGGCACCTTCACAGCCACAACTTAATTCAAGAAAGAAGGTGAATTGAAAGCAGAATGCTTTAACCCTATATAATCTAACACTTCTTTTGGGGAAAATGCTGGATTCTTTTAAGTAATGGCAGAACATTTAATTAATAGCAAAACAATAAAGTGCATTAACAGGGTATTAACAGGAAAATTGAAGAAAGAAGGAATTGCAGATACTGATTTTCACAAAAGCTTTAGTTTAGTTTAGTATATTGTCACATGAATAGCGAAGAAGGGATCTGCAAGCTGTAGGAAGATATAGATGAGATGGTCAGATGGGCGGAGCAGTGGCAGATGGAATTTAATCCTGAAAAGTGCGAGGTGATGCACTTTGGCAGAAATAACTTGGAGAGGGAGTACACCATGAATGGAAGGACCCTAGGGAAGACAGGGGTACAGAGGGACCTTGGAGTACAGGTACACAAGTCCTTGAAGGCAGCAGGACAGGTGGATAGGGTGGTTAAAAAGGCATATGGGTTACTGGCCTTCATTAGCCGGGGCATCGAATATAAAAGTAGGGGGGTAATGATGGAATTGTACAGAACACTGGTGAGGCCACAGCTGGAGTATTGTGTACAGTTCTGGTCACCACATTATAGAAAGGATGTGATAGCTTTGGAGAGGGTGCAGAGGAGATTCACCAGGATGCTGCCAGGGATGAAGGGCCTCGGCTATGAGGAGAGACTGAGCAGACTGGGGTTGTTTTCCCTGGAGCAGGGAAGGCTGAGAGGGGACATGATCGAGGTGTACAAGATCATGAGGGGCATGTATTAGATAGATGGCGGGGAACTTCTTCCACTGGTGGAAGGTTCAACAACGAGGGGACATAGATACAGGGTAAGGGGAGGGAAGTTTTGGGGGGATGTGAGAAAGAACTTTTTCACACAGAGGGTGGTTGGAGTCTGGAACTCACTGCCTGGGGTGGTGGTGGAGGCGGGAACACTCACAACGTTTAAGAGGCATTTGGATGGGCACTTGAAATGTTACAACATTCAGGGCTACGGTCCAAATGCGGGAAAATGGGATTAAATTTAGACTGTGTTTGGTAACGGGCGGCGCGGACACGATGGGCCGAAGGGCCTCTTTCTGTGCTGTAGGACTCTATGACTATGACTCTATAACTGAGGCGCAGTGAAAAGGTTTTGTTACGTGCTAACCAGTCAGTGGAAAGAATGTACATGATAGATACAAAATGCTGGAGTAACTCAGCGGGACAGGCAGCATCTCTGGCGGACATCGACTCAGTCAGAAGGATCGTGTCCCGAAACATCACCTATTCCTTTTCTCCAGAGAAGCTGCCTGACCAGCTGAGTTATTCCAGCATTTTGTGTCCATCTTCGCTGTAAACCAGCATCTGCAGTTCCTTCTTACACATGGACAGGCGACATTTCGGTTTGGGACCCTTCCACAAAACTTTGTTTGAGAAATTGATTAGAATTCTTTGAAAATACAACAGAGTTGATAAAGAGGAACCCGTACATAGTGTATAATCGAACAGCAGTAGCTTGCAGGTGTGAAAAACCTAAACTTCAAAGACAGAATGCTGGAAATACTCAGCAGAATAGGTAGCACAACTGGAGCGAGAAACAAAAGAAATACAATATATCTGGATTTCCATCTGGTATCTGATCAGGTAATGCAAAGGCACATGGCTTATGACATTGGGGGTAATAATTAGCATGAATGGCAAAACAATTTAGAGCAAGTAGACAGTTGTCTTAAAGGAGCGTTCAGGTTGAGAAACTGCAACCAATGGGGCGGCACTGGGATCAGTGCAAGAAAGTCAACTACTTAGAGTTGGTATTCAGAGCAGATGAAGGGCGTGCTGGCACTGTGGCCTAGATTACTGATGATACATAGACAGGTTGGAAATTAAGTTCTGGAGTATGTCAACCGTCTTTAGAGTGAAACATCACATTCCTTAGTTGTGCATTGTTCGAGGGAGGAAACGTTTTCAAAAGTGAGCATTTGTGTCGGTCAGTGCAGAATAGCTGTAATCAAACTAGTACGATCGCTGTTCGTCAGGCAGACCTATCTGGTGGGCAATTGTGATCAGTAGATTTTGATGTACGGGCATTTGACGATACTGGTTAGGTCAAGTGGAGATGGTAATATTTTTCCATGCAGAAGCTGTAACTTGCATCACAGAACTTACTTCATTAGGTTTACTTTTATTATTGCCAGAGTTCAAGATACAGTGCAAATGTTTCTTTTGCATGCTATCCAAACAGATCAGATAATACTATACATAAATAAACTCAAATACAATAGATGGAGCAACAAGGAAGATGCAGAGTACACAATAGAGTTCTCAGCATTGTAACGCATCAGTCCCATAGTTCATGTTCAATGTGCACAATGAGGTTGAGGTGCATCGTACATTACAACAATATTATGCAAGGCCACTTCCAAAGCCTGATTACAGATGGAAAGGGGGCGTTCCTGAGTCGGGTAGTGCACATTTTCAACTTTCTGTACCTAGAGCCTGATGGGAGCAGGAAGGAGGAGGAATGGCCGGGGTGGGATAAGTCTCATATTCCAAGGCAACCTGGAGTCTATTGAGTCAATAGTGGGAAGTCTGGTCTGTTAGATGATCTTTAACTCTTTGTATTTTCTTGCAGTCTTGGGCAGTGCAGTTCCCAAATCAAGTTGTGATGCAACCCAACAACATGCTTTCTCCAGCGGCATCTATAGATGTTTGCAAGAGTCACCAGACATGATGAATATCCTCAGTCTCCTGAGGAAGTAGAGGTGTCAGTGTGCCTCCTTGGTGATGTGGTCAGTCCATGACAGAATATTGGATAGATTCGTGCCATGGAACACGAAGCTCTCAATCATTTCCACTTCGGACCATTGATTCGGATTGGGGCATGTACTCCCCCAGTGCCTTGCTGTTATTCATTTTTTATTGAAACACACTTTTCATTGATTTCAGTTCCACCACTGAGAATCTCAAATGCGCCTTCCGTGTATATTAGCTATTTATTTACTTTTGATATATTTTCCGTTGAGAAAGTCTTCTGCTCATTGGTGGGTGCTGATTACATGATGGCTTCGGGCAACACCACTACACAAAGAAAGTTTAAGCATCTTGGAATATGGGATGCAGTCACAATTATTAAAATGGAAATGACAGAAGATAATGATAAACTGTTTCATTAACACTTCAGTTTCTTCTATCTATGAAATAAATTTTAACGTCCTTACCCCAGATGATGGTCTTCCCACCGGGCAGGCTGCTGTGATCGACATGACAGGAATACTGTTTCCCATCATATGGATCATACTCAAGGACAGACCTTAGATGATATGTTCCATTGCTGTTGGGTACGACCCCAGAAGATTTGGTCTCAGAGATATGTTGACCATTCTGCAACCAGCTCACATTGATGGCCGGTGGGTAAAATCCAAACACAGTGCAGTACAGGACTGAATGATCATCAGGGCGGGCAGCGAGAGAGACCTCAGGGGAGACTACAAGACAATAAGTTGGTTATTTTCACCTGCAGTAAAACTTGCAGTCACCCACCACAAAATATTCTTCAGCCCACTGCAACCACCATGCGACTGTCTACATCCGCCCCATTTTGCCTCTTTCATCACCATTACCCAACCACGAGGTTGCAAAGAGATGGTACTGTTAAGACAGTACACAAGAAAGTTTGAAAGCACGTACCATTCGATTCAAGAACAGGATCTTCCCCACTGTTATCGGACTACTGAATTATTCTCATGTAAGATAAGGTGTTGTCCTGATCTACCAACTAACATTTGTGAACCATGCACAATTTTTGATCTGCAGTTTCTCTGTAACTGTAATGCTATTAGTTCAGTTTAGTTGATTGTCACATGTACCGAGGTAGAGTGCAAAGCTTTTGTTGCATGCTAACCAGTCAGCAGAGAGACAATATGATTACAATCGATCCATTTACAGTCTACCGCTACATAAGGGAATAACATTTATTGCAAGGTAAAGCGAGCATAGTCAGATCATGGATAGTCCGAGGGCCATCACTGAAGTAGATAATGGTTCAGCACTGCTCTCTGGTTATGGTAGGATGATTCAGTTGCCTGATAAGAGCTGGAAAGAAACTGTCCCTGAATCTGGTGATGTGCGTTTCACACTTCTATACATTTGCCTGATGGGAGAGGAGATAAGAGGGAGTGGCCAGGGTGTGACTTGTCCTTGATTATGCTGCAGGCCTTGTTGAGGCAGCATAAGGTACTGTATAAATGGAGTCAATAGAAGGGAAGTTGGTTTGTGTGATAATCTGGGCTGCGTCCACAATTCGCTACAATTTCTTGGATGGAGCTGTTTCCAAACCAAGCTGTAATGCATCCTGATAAAATTCTTTCTATGGTGCATCTGTAGAAGTTGGTGAGACTACAATATAGTGTAACTGTATATTCTGCACTCTGAATATTTTTCTCTTTACACTGTTCTATTTGTGGATGGCTTGATTGTTGTTACGTGTAGTATGATCTGTCTGGATAACACAGACAAACTTTAGACGTTATCTCAGTTCACGTGACAATAATAAACCAATACCAACAGCAAATGTTTTCACTAAAATTGACAATGATAAATAATTGACAAGTTACAAAATAAAGGCCAATTGGGGAGTGGACACGCTTAAAATTGGAAGTATTTTCACTCGTCTTCAATAGGAGACACAAGTTACGAGATAAAAGGGAGCAGTCATTTGTTTAGAAATCTCTTTTTACAGAGAGTGGTCATCGTCTGGCAATCTCTACCTTAGAGATTTGTGAAAGCAGGATCATTGGAAGTATTTAATGTGGTGGTAGTGAAAGATCGGGGTATTGAGAGCAATGAGGAATTGGCACTGAACAGGAGTAGAGGCCTGAAGAACATCAGCCATGGTCATATTGAATGGTGGGAGGTTTGAGGACCAAATGGCTTACTTGGGAACTTGATAACTGAGGAGAAACTGGCTTCTGTAAATTGTCTCTAGCTTGTGGGACAGAACTAATGAACGGGCGATTGCTGGTCTGTGCGGACACAGTGGCCCAAAGGTCCTGTTTCCATACTCTATCACTAAAATACACCCAAACTAATCTCCACTGCCTGCATGTGATCCATATCCTTGTATTTCCTGCATCTCCATGAGCCTGTCCAAAACCTTCTTCAGCACCATTATCATGTCCGCTTCTACCACCACTCCTGGTCGTGCATTCTAGGTCTCTCTGTGCAAAAAAAACTTGATCTGCACATCTCGTTTACATTTTGCCCTCTGAAGCTGAACACTGTGCTCTATAGACATGTGTGATATAAAACCGATTAGGGGCTGTCAACTATGGTCAAGAAAAGCCATGGTTAAGTAATATGAAAGACATCAATCACACTTTCTCCCTGTCAAACAGGGGTGTAACGCTGAGGCTCTGTAAGGCACTGGTCAGGCCGCACTTGGAGTATTGCGAGCAATTTCGGGCACCATATCTGAGGAAGGATGTGTTGGCTCTGGAGAGGGTCCAGAGGAGATTTACAAGAATGATCCCAGAAATAAACGGGTTAACATATGATGAGCGTTTGATGGCACTGGGCCTGCATTCGTTGGAGTTTAGAAGAATAAGGGAGAACCTCATTGAAACATACCAAATAGTGAAAGACATGGATAGAATGGATGTGGAGAGGATGTGTCCACTGGTGGGAGAGTCTACAACTAGAGGTCATAGTCTCAATATTAAAAGACATTCATTTAGGAAGGAAATGAGGAGGAATGTATTTTGTCAGAGGGTGGTGAATCTTGGAATTATTTGCCACAGAAGGCCGTAGAGGCCATCAATGGATATTTTTAAGGCATAGATAGATAGACTCTTGATTAGTATGTGTGTCAGGGGTTATGGGGAGAAGGCTGGAGGCTGGGGTTAGGAGCGAGAGATAGATCAGCTATGAATGAATGACAGAGTAGACTTGATGGGCCGAATGTTCTAATTCTGCTCCTATCACTAATGACCTGATGACTCAGTTGGCTTCCACCGTGTGCTCCAGTTTTGTCCCACATACCAAAGACATGCCAGTGAGTTAGTTGGACATTTCAAATTATCCACACTGCAGCTGATTGAAAGGAGAATCAGAGGGAGCTGAGCGCAAGTTGTGAGAGAGCTGTGGAACAGTTTGGTGACATTGCATTGAAAACTAGCTTCGACTCAATGGGCCAAACGACCTTTCCCTCTGTCATTATTGGGTCAGAGATAATATTACTCATTGCCTCAGAGTGAAATATTGCTCATTGCCTAAAATCACAAAACAACACTCTTTGTTGCGAACTCACCTTTTCTGGTCAGGTATGTTTTTCCAATTGCGTAGTATGTTTTCCATAAATCCACACAGTCATTTTCTAACAAGCTCTTGAAATAACGGTTCATCTTTTCATTCTTGTCCCATTTCTTTTTGAAGGACTCAGCCACTGGATCATGCACCGTCCACTTTAGTTTGTCCTTATCAAAACTAAATGCATATCTTCCGTCATAAGCCAACTTCAATATCCCTACATTGGGACTGTGATCGTTCACCTCACAACCAAACTGCCCTTGAACATAGTGATAATCTGAAAGAAAAACAAAATAATGATTTGATTAATTGTTATGACTGGGGTAATTTCTGAGCAACTGGGTGCAAGTAATTTATATATGTCGCAAGTAACAAAGGTCACAGCACAGATCCCTGCAGAACTCTACTGGTCACTGAACTACAGCCTGAAGATTTGTCCTTCCGCTACACTCCTCTATACTGGGGATTTATCCACCTTAATGCTCTTCAAGTTACCCCAACACCTCCTCTTGCTTAACTTCATAGTGCCCCTGCATGTTAGTATTCTCCACACTGATCTCTCTATTCTCCATGTCTTTCTTGGTGAAACCAAATGCAAAGTATTTGTTTTGTACCTCGCCTACATCCACAAACTCCAAGCACATAATCCATTCTATATCCTTGAGCAATCCCACCTTCTCCCTCGTGTTTTAAATATAGATAGAAAAAGATGTGGGACTTACTGCAATCCGACTCGCCAAAGCCACTTGGTGGTCTCTATTGGCCCCTGTAGTTTTAAGCTTTAGAGATACAGCGCAAAAACATGCCCTTCAGCCAACACTAGGGACCATTTACATTTATACCAAGCCAATTTACCTACATACCTGTAGGTCTTTGGAGTGTGGGAGGAAACCGAAGATCTCGGAGAAACCCCCCACGGTCACGGGGAGAACGTACAAACTCCGTACAGGCAGCACCCGTAGTCAGGATCGAAGCCAGGTCTCCGGTGCTGCATGCACTGTAAGGCTGCAACTCTACCGCTGGCCCACTGAGCCACATTCTACTCACCCACTTGAGTTATTCCCTCCTTTCTTTACATTCCTCAAAGCTCCTGTCTGATTTCATCCTCCTGAACCTTGCATGCACTTTTTTTCTTTTTGACTAAAGTTACAACCGTTTTGGTTATGCAAGCTTCCCTTCCTTTGCCATCCTCCACCTTCGTCCTCACTGGAACTGGTGATTAAATAACTCATACATAAATCATAGGAGTCACTGTATGTCTTTGGAGTATGGGAGGAAACCGAAGATCGCTGGTCAGCGCGGATTCATCTCTAAACTAAACTAAAAAACGTCAATATAACCCTAGGATTTTGAAAGAGAAACACAGTCAAGCTGTAGGTGTTGGAGTGGGCCAGCTGCTGCTGGGGGTCCTAATGTTGGCATTACCGTTTGCAAGTCATGATTTGTTATACTGGCACATTGCACATCGCTCAGCTACCTGTTGAGCATGTTTCCGAAAACCTCATACCCACCAGGTTGTTTGGAATTGGGTAGCCATTTGCTGGAGGAGGAGGGGTGGGGTGCGGGGGTTGAGATGACCCCATGAGTGGATTTGTTGGGCAAGGAATGACATTGATGCTTGTGGTGAGACTGGCTTGACTATGTCTCTGTGTCTCCAGATACAATCCCTACACATCTTAATGCCTGACTTAATCCATGTCCACAGCTCCTCTTTTGGCCAATTTGCTTCACATTCTTTGTTGGTCCCATTCCGAATTACTTGTACTCGAGGTGCACGCGTAACTCAGTTTTTATGCTGGTACATTTTGTTGACGTTTCCTTAGCCACCTTGGTGATTCATTCCCTCTGTCATTGAAATTCATTGTTTTGCATACTCAAGGTATGCAAAGAGTCTTCACATGAAGGACACCGACAAAGTTATGAAGTATCCTACAGGTCTTCCTTTGTTCTTCCACCTCCCCCCACCCCCCTCACGGCGGTTCCCTCATGCCAAGTCCTCCTTTCTTCAATGATACACTACGAATGTCATTGAATTAACACAGTAATGGTGATAGGGCTTATTGACTTTCAATATTATTAAGGGGTTGGACACGTTAGAGGCAGGAAACATATTCCCAATGTTGGGGGAGTCCAGAAGGAGGGGCCACAGTTTGGAAATGGGGGGTAGGCCATTTGGAACTGAGATGATGAAAGACCTTTTTCAGTCGGGGAGTTGTGATTCTGTGGAGTTCTCTGCCTCAGAGGGCAGTGGAGGCCAATTCTCTAAATGCATTCGGGAGAGAGCTGGATAGAGCTCTTGGGGATAGCGGAGTCATGGGGTATGGGGAGAAGGCAGGAACGGGGTGCTGATTGAGAATGATCAGCCATGATCATGTTGGATGGCGGTGCTGGCTCGAAGGGCCGAATGGCCTCCTCCTGCACCCATTGTCTATTGTCTATTGTCTATTCACATACCTAAGAAAGCTTTTACTATCCTCCTTTATATTTTTGGCTAGTTTACCCTCGTACCTCAACTTTTCTCCCCGTATTGCCTTTTTAGTTATCTTCTGTTGCTCTTTCAAAGAGTCCCAGTCCTCTGGCTTCCCACTCTTCTTTGCTTTGTTGTACTTCTTCTCTTTTATTTTTATGCTGTCCTTGTCTTCCCTTGTCGGCCATGGGCGCCTCTTACTCCCCTTACAATGGAGCTGCTCAGCGGGTCAGGCAGCATCTGTGGAGAACGTCACTGGGGGAGCAGTGAGAGAGGGTCTCGCAGTTCTCCACGTTGGGTAGAGGAGGAGAATCTCTTCAAAGTAGGCATAGCCCACGAGGAGATATCACCGTGGAGCAAATCGAACAGGAAATTAGAAATGCGTGCAACCAAACAGGAAATTAGAAATGGGTGCAACAAACAGGAAATTAGAAATGCGTGCAACAAAGGTAAAACAGTTATAATGGGTGACTTCAATCTACATATAGATTGGGTGAATCAAACTGGCAGGGGTGCTGAGGAAGAGGATTTCTTGGAATGTATGCGGGATAGTTTTCTAAACCAACATGTAGAGGAGTTTTCTAAACCAAAGACGTACAGGTATGTAGGTTAATTGACTGGGTAAAATGTAAAAATTGTCCCAAGTGTGTGTAGGATAGTGTTAATGTGCAGGGATCGCTGGGCGGTGCGGACTTGGTGGGCCGAAAAGGCCTGTTTCCACGTTGTATCTGAAATATGAAATAATAATAATATGAAAATATGTCCAATGGCAAATATTATGTATGGACAAGAGTGGTGCAGATGGATTTGGACAGCCTATTTTACAATTGCTGCTCAAGATAATTTAGAGATGCAGTGCGAAAACAGGCCCTTCAGTCCACAGAGTCCGCACCGACCAGTGATCCCCACCGACTAGTACACTAGCACTAGCCTACACACAAGGGACAAATTATAATCTTTATCAAAGTCAATTAACTTACAAACCTGTATGCCTTTGGAGTGTGTGAGGAAACCGGAGCACCCGGGGAAACCCCACACAGGTCACGGGGAGAACGTACAAACTCTGCATAGACAGCACCTGAGGCCAGGATCAACCCCGGGTTTCTGGCACTGTGAGGCAGCAACTCTATCGCTCCACCATTTTGCCCTTTAGGTTATCCTTTAAATATATCACACAACTTTTCTTTCAAATTCAGTCAATAAAAGTGAAGACAATTGGTGAGGTATGCAAGGGATTTTAACAATAAGCCAACAACATTTCAATGATTTGTAAAATGCTGGAAACACAGCAGGTTCAACAGAACCTATGGTAAGAGAAACAGAATTAATGCTTCAGAATTGTGAAAATGTGTACGTTGCATATAGGAGTGGGAGGTATGGTTGGGAATATCCCTGATAGGGAGTATCCCTCACAGGGTAATGCCAGGTTGCTATGGTGATAAGCTGACGATTAAGCCATCAGCCAATGGTATTTTTGGATTTTATTTCACATTTCCAGGGTGTGCAGTTCTTAGATTAGAGAGACAGCATGGAAACGGGCCATTCAGCCCACCAAGTCCATGCCGACCATCAATCATCCATTCACACTAGTTTTATGTTATCCCAAAATAGACTCAAAATGTCTGAGGAAGGGTCTCGACCCAAAAAGTCATCCATTCCTTCTAACCAGAGACGCTGCCTGTTCCACCGAGTTACTCCAGCTCTTTGTGCCTGTATTCTCTATAAACCAGCATCTGCAGTTCCTTCCTACACATCTATGTTATCCCACTTTCTCACCCATTCTCAGCACAACAAGAGTAACTTACACAGCCCAATTAACCTACAAACCCTCACGTTTTCAAGATATGGGATGAAAGAAACCGGAACTCATGGAGGAAATATGTGTGGTCACAGGGAGACGTGTAAACTCGCTCGAGTTCAGGATCAAACCTGTCACAGTGAGAAATTTACTGAGATTTTACTGAAATTTTAGATTTTTTAAATTTACATTGATCACAATCCAAATGTATTCAAATGAATGGACTAACTTGCTGTTTCGTTTACCCTCCGCATCCATTCATCGACTTGCCCTTTGATGATTCCATGGAAACCATTTTCAGAGACTGTATTTCTCACCCAGTAGCTCCTGTCAAATGCAGCCGCCATCCATTTCTGTCTTGGAACTGTAATGACCATGTTTTTGTCATAATACTGTATCTCACAACCGTCCAGAACTCCCACGACACTGTATTCTGGTAGATGAGTACTCCCGTGGTTCAGGGTGTAGTAATAGATTAGAGTGTGAGGCCCTAGACATGAATCAAATAATACAATATTGTCAAATAATAGAAATTTCTATGGCCAAGAAAGATTTGGAGAGAAATCTGCGAAACAACAGCCAGACTCACTTTGTACTAAACATTATACCCTTTATCCTGTATCTGTACATTGTGAACGGCTTCATTGTAATCATGTATAGTCTTTTCGCTGTCTGGATAGCACACAGGAAACATTTTCACTGTAAAACAGTACACGTGACATTAATAATAAATTAAACTAAACTAAAATGTAGATAGTTGGGTCAAGGGTAGGTGGGGCATCTTGGTCGGCATAGATAAGCTGGGCTGAAGGGCCTGTTTCTATGCTCTATGATTCTAAATGACAAGTTTACTTCAATTAGTTTAGTTTAGTTTTAGCACACCGGGTGGTGCCATCAGCAGTGGCTGCCTCTCAGTCTGTCGATCCTTTCTTATTTTTTGTTATTTTTAGTGTGTGTTAAAAGTGTGTTTTTAGTGTTCCTTGGTTTGGTTTATGTGGGGGGTGGGGGTCGGGAAACCTGTATTTAATCTCTTGGAATACGATATTTTCTGTATCATATCTCCGTCTGCACTACGGCCTAACATCGTGGAGTTGGTGGCCTTTCCTGGAGACCAGCGGGCGTTCAAAGCCGCGGGAGTCTGCGTCACTTTGCCATCGTAGAGCTTGCAATCTCTTTGCCGGGGATCGAAGCTCCAACTTTAACTTTGCGAAGCCCGCGGTCTCTGGTAAGAAGAGGCTGATTCAGGAGCTCCAAGCCGCGGAGAGTGTTTCAACCACCGCAACATGGGAGCTTCAATCACCCCAACGCAGGAGCTTTGATCATCAGCTGCAGGGCTTTGATCTCCCCGACTGCAGATCGTTAGACTGCCCCGACCGCGGGGGAACAAAGAGGAAAAAGTTTGCACAATATTGCCTTCCATCACAGTGAGGAATGTGCAGTCCTCTGTGGTGGATGTTTATGTTAAAATTTAAGTGGTTGTGTGGCTCGTTGTTTTTCACTTTGTATGGCTGTCTGGTAAATCAAATGTCACTGTATCTTAATTGGTACATGTGACAATAAATTGACCTTGAAACCTTGGGTTTGAACCACCGGGTGGCGCCAGCAATGGCTTCTTCACCAACAGTCTGTCTGTCCTTTCCTTCTTTGTACTTGCTTTGTTTGTGTTAAATGTATGTTTTTTAGTGTTCTTTTGCTTTTAATGTGGGGGGTGAGGGGGGAGGGGGGGGGAGTTGGGGGAAGCTTTTTCAAATTTCTTACCTCGACGGAGATGCAATTTTTTTCTGCATCATATCACCGTCCGCACTGCGGCCTAACATTGAGGAGTTGGCGGCCTTTGCTGGAGATCGACCGGGAGCTCCATCGTGGGAGCCTGCGGACTTAACATCACGGAGCTGGCAATCCGTTTGCCAGGGATCGACCTCGGAGCTCCACCATGGGTGCATGTGGATTCTAACACCGTGGAGCTTGCGGTCCCTGGTCAGAGACCGACTTAGGGGAAATCCAAGCTGCAGGAACTTTCAACCGCCCTGACGCAGGAGCTTCGACTGCCGGCTGCTGGAGCTTCAATCGCCCCGACTGCGGGTGGTTCAACTGCCCCGACCGCGGGAGGATAAAGACGAAAGAGATTGACTTTATTGCCTTCCATCACAGTGAGGAACGTGGGGAATCCACTCTGGTGGATGTTTACATGAACTTTTATGTAGTTGTGTGTCTTGTTGCTTTTTTTAGTATGGCTGTTTGGTAATTCGAACTTCACTGTATCTTAATTGGTACATGTGACAATAAACTGACCTTGAAACCTTGAACCTTGAGATACAGCGCGGAAGCAGGCCCTTCAGTCCAACGTGTCCGTACCGATCCCTGCACATTAACACTATCCCACACACAAAGGACAATTTACATTTATATCAAGCCAATTAACCTACAAACCTATTTGTCTTTGGAGTGTGGGAAGAAACCGCGGATCTTGGAGAAAATCCACATAGGTCACGGTGAGAATGTAGAAGCTCCATACAGACCGCGCCCATAGTCAGGTTGTGTAGGAAAATAACTGCAGATGCTGGTACAAATCGAAGGTATCGAGATAAGAGATAGTGATACCAGCGCCCATAGTCAGGATTGGACCCGGGGCTCTGGCGCTTTAAGGCAACAACTCTATCGCTGCCCCACCTGCCCATACTGATCAACATTTGGAAATATGATATTCAGATATTCCACCCGCAATGGCAAGTCACGACAGTTATTTGGTTCACAATATATTACTCCGTGTGTCGGTAAATAGTAAAATCTAGGGGTAGGTATTGCAAATATCAGGAGGATTAAAAGAGAACGGGTACCAAAATGGTTAGCGAGGACTTGGTGGGTCAAAGGGCTTGTTTCTGTGCTGCACTCTCCACATCTCAATTAGTTGCACCACATCATGTTTATGTCATAACTTTCAGTCGATTAGTCTAATCAGGGTGACACAGTGGCACAGAGGGAGAGTTGCTGCCTTACAGCACCAGAGACCCAGGTTCAAACCTGACCATGGGTGCTGTCTGCATGGAGATTTCATGTTCTATCGTAACTGCGTGGGGTTTCCGTGGGTGCTCCAGTTTCCTCCCACACTCCAAAGACATACATGTTTGTAGGTTAATTGACTTTGGTAAAGATTATAAATTGTCCCTCGTGTGTACAGGGATTGCTGGGTAGCATGGACTCTAAGTTGTAGGGTCCATTTCTGCGTTGTATCTCTAAATCGTCATGAGCAGCAATTATAAAACAGGTTGTCCAAATCGGTTTGCACCACGCCAGTACATCAATAGCAGACTGTAAAAATACCAATGTAACATTTACCTTCTGCTTCTTGATGACCTTCTGATAGCTCACCACATTGCCCTTTGTCAGAGCTTTCCCCTATCATCTCACTGGAGAGGCCCCACATTCACACTTCCTCAAATACCACAGATTTCCTGCTAAACTAGTTTCTCAACTGTTTACTCTCACTGTCTGCCCTTGTGAACATGCAGAGATAAACATCACACAAAAACAGCAGGATTGAACAACTCATTATCAACTTTGAGCACAAATTGCTAAAGTAACTCAACGGGTCAGGCAACATGTCTCTGGGGGAAAAGGCTGGATGACGTTTTGGGTCGAGACCCAATTTCAGACTCAAGAAGGGTCAGTCTGAAGAAGGGTCCCAACCTTAAAATAAACTGAATCGTGCAGCATACAAACAGGACCTTTTGCCCCATCTTGTCTACACTTGTCCACACAACAACGCTGACTGTGTTGCTTATCTACACTTACATGAATTATGCTCTTATCCCTCCCTGTCTTTCCTACCAAAAGTCCAAATGCTTTATAGACATAGTGATTATATCTGCCTCCACCAACTTCCCTGCAGCTCATTCCAGATAACAACTGCGGTGAAAAATCTCTATCTTATCTATACCCCTAAGATAGACACAAAATGCTGGAGTAACTCAGCAGGGCAGGCAGCGTCTCTGGAGAGAAGGAATGGATGATGTTTGGAAAAGTCACCCATTCCTTCCCTCCAGAGATACTGCCTGTCCCGCTGAGTTACTCCAATAATTTGTGTCAGTTTAAACCAGCATCTGCAGTTCCTTCTTAGACAGGAGGCAAAGGGTGTCGGGTAACGAGATAAGATGAGTGAAATCTAAAGCCAGAGGAAGGGCCATAGGTGGAAGGAGACAGGAGGGAGGAGAAAGATGGGGATGGAAGTACAATGAGAGAATTGAGGAGGGGGGACGCGTAAACAAAGGGAAAAGGAATGGAGTGACTGGGAGGGTGGGAGGAAGTGGGAGAAATAGGTGCACACCAGGATGGACAGGAAAGAGCGGAAGTGGGGTGAAGGGTGGGGGTGGGAGCGGGAGAGGGGTGGAAGGAGAGGGTATTGGCTCAAATTGAAAAATTCAATGTTCATATCATTGGACTGTAAGCTATCCAAGTAGAATATGGAGTGCTGTTCCTCCAGATTGCATGTGCCCTCACTCTGGCAATGGAAGCTAAAGACAGAAAGGTCGGTCTGGTAATGGGAAGGAGAGTTAAAAGGGCTAGCAGCTGGGAGTTCCAGCAGGCATTGACAGACAGAATGCAAGTGCTTTTTTAAATGGTCGTCTAGTCTATGCCGATGCAAAAGAGGCTACTTTGGGACACAGAAAGTGGTAGGTGCCTGGAACACACTCCTGGGAGACGTGAATGCCGATACTACAGCACAATTTTTGTGGATTTACAGACACACACACATGAGCAGGCAGGAAATAGAGGGGTATAGACCACATGCTGATGTGGGATTAATTTAAACAGGCATCACAGTCGGCCTAGATCTCATGGGCGAAGAAGGGTCTGGACCCGAAACGTCACCCATTCTTTCTCTCCAGAGATGCTGCCTGGCCCACTGAGTTACTCCAGCTTTTTGTGTCTTTCTTTGGTTATCAGCAGTTCCTTCCTCTACATCCTGCCTTGTGCAGCATTGTTCTGTGTTTACAAATAGATTGTAAACCTAACCCCTCATTTCTCCCCCTCCCCTTTGCCCCATCTTAACTTGCATCTACCTCTGCCTTCCCCCGTCACCTTTATCCATTCCTCTATTTTCACAATTCACCATTCGTTAAACCCCTTTTCTTCTCTGGCCTTTGTCCAATCATTTGCCTGTCGGAAAATCCACTCTACAACATTTTATTTTAGTTTATTGCCATGTGTAACGAGGTACAGCGAAAAACTTTTGTTGCGTGCTAACCAGTCAGCGTAAAGACAATACACGATTACAATGAAACCACTAAAGGTGTCGAGATACATGATGAGGGAATAACATTCAGTGCAAGGTAAAGCCCGTAATGTCCGATCAAAGAAAGTCCGAGGGTCACCAATGAGGCAGATAGTTCAGGGCTGCTCTCTCGTTGTGGTATCTATCACCTATCATCTGCCATACTTTGTCCTGCCCCTCCTCTCTTCCAGCTTTATTTGCCCCACAATCAGTCTGAAGAATGATCCCGACCCGAATCATCACCATCCCACGTTCTCCAGTAGTGCTGCCTGTTCCACTGAGTCATTCGAGCACTGTATCTTTTTTTTGTTAACCAGCATCTTCAGTTCCTCGTTTCTTCTTTTTCCTCCTTCCCAGTCCTGAAGGGTCTCTGGCCTGAAACATTAGCTCTGCTTTCCTTCCCACAGATGTGGCCTGACCTGCTGTATATTGCCAACATTTTCTGCATTTTTATTACTATTCCTGCATGCATTAATGAATTACTATCATTTTCAACACTACAAACTATGAACATTTTGGCATGCAATTCTACCGCTAAAATATCACAAAAATAAAAAACAACAGTGTTGTTCAAACAAGTAGTTTACATAGAGACATGTTGGAATTTTGAGCAATGAAATGCTGGAGGAACTCAGTGAGTCAGGCAGCATCTGTGGATGGAATGGCCAGGTAACATTTTCAGTCACGACCCGTCTTCAGTAATTTTGAATCCAGCCACTTGCAATACATCAGTAATTTTATTAGTTTTTAGGTTAGTTTAGATTTACAGCATGGAAACAGGCCCTTCGGCCCACTGAGTCCATACTGACCATTGATCTCCCATTCACACTAGTCTTTCCCGCTTCTCGTCCACTACTGACACACCAGGGGCATTTTACATAGGCCATTTAACCTACAAACCTGCATGTCTTTGGGGTGTGGGAGGAAACCGTGCAAACTCCACAGGTGGACCCGAGGTCAGGATTCAACCTGGGTCTCTGGCACAATGAGGCAACAACTCTACCATTGCACCACTGTGCTGTACTTCACAAAACCCATTAACCAACTCATCACAGGTTAATGGCAAAAAAAATAATCAAAGGAGCATTGGCAGTCATGTGCGACAGTGTTCCATGGTTATGGAAAATAAGTTGGGGGGGGGGGGTAGGACTGATGAATGAAAGAATGAATGAAGGAATGATATTTTATTGTCACTTGTACCTAGGGTACCTGGGTATAGTGAAATGCTTTGTTTTCCATACAACTTCGGCTTATCCTTGACCGGACTTTGCTGGCTTCACCTTGCACTAAACATTATTCCCTTATCATGTATCTCTACACTGCAAATGCTTTGATTGTAATCATGTGTTGTCTTTCAACTGACTGGTTAACACGCAACAAAAAGCTTTTCACTGTACCTTGGTACACATGACAATAAACTAAACTGAACCTGGGCAGTACACAAGCGTCGCCATGTGTTGGCGCAGACAAAGTTACAAAAGTACCGAACGATCCTATCCACTTCCTGCTGCCGCACATGGCAGCAGACCCCATCCCCACAGTTCCCCCTTCATTCTCAGTGGCGCTCCCACCCCCACAGTTCCCCCTTTGTTCTCGTCCCCCCCAAATGAGATAGCCTCCCTGTGCTGAATGCCCTACTTCTACAATGTTCTAAGTATAAGATTAGATTAAGCATTGCTCACTGTTGAACTTTGTACCTGCAAACCAAAGACGTACAGGTATGTAGGTTAATTGACTGGGTAAATGTTAACAAAAAATTGTCCCTAGTGTGTGTCGGATAGTGTTAATGTCCGAGGATCGCTGGGTGGCGCGGACCCGGTGGGCCGAAGGGCCTGTTTCCGCGCTGTATCTCTAAATCTAAACCTAAAATTTATCACTTCGTTGTTCTCTTCGAATAAAAACATTCTTGGGTGTTCCTGTCTGAACAAACTAAAATGTGTTTGTCTCTTTAACGTTTGAATTCTGGTATCATGCTCACCAATCTTTATTAACATGGAAACAGGCCTTCCTGCCCACTCAGTCTGCGCTGACCATTAATCACCCATACACTAGTTCTATGTTCTCCCTGTTTCACATCCTGCACAGTAGGGTCAATTTACAGAGGCCATTAAACCTACAAGTTTATGGAATGTGGAAGGAAACCGGAGCACCCAGGGGAAACGCGAGCGGTCACAGGGAAAACATGTAAACTCCATGCAAACGGAGCCCATTGTCAGGACCCTTCTTGTATCTGGGTAGGAAGGAACTGCAGATGCTGATTTACACCAAAGATAGAGACAAAATAATAATAATAATAATAATAATGCATTTTATTTATATAGCGCTTTTCTTATACTCAAAGACGCTTTACAGAGATTTTGAGAACATAGGGAAATGAATAAATAGATAAATAAGTAAATAAATAAATGAACAGAGAAAGGAGACAGAAGGTGAGGTGACCTTCAGTGGTTGAAGGCAGTACTGAACAGGTGAGACTTCAGCGATGTTTTGAATGTGGTGAGTGTGGAGGAGTCTCTAACGGTTTGGGGTAGTGAGTTCCATAGGGTGGGAGCAGCGATGGAGAAAGCCCTGTCCCCCCAGGATCTGAGTTTGGTCCGGATGTGGGGGGATAGGAGATTGGCAGCAGCAGAGCGGAGGGTGCAGGTGGGAGTGTGCCTGTGGAGGAGGTCGGTCAGGTAGGATGGGGCCAGGTTATGGAGGGCTTTGTAGGTTGGAGTAACTCAGCAGAGCATGCAGCATCTCCGGATAGAACGAATATACCTTCATGTATCTACCCCACTTCCTTTATGTGTTAATTTATTGTAATCGGAGCAGTCTGCAAAACTCTCCATAGACGTGAACAAGTGTTTATGTGGATTGCCGACCATTAAACTCCAGTCTCCTGCAATGAAATGATGATTTAGCATTTTACAGATCAATACTTTGACGGCTCTGTTTTCAATGATATGTGCATCCCATCATTTAGAATCCGCCTTCGCCTACTCTTACACTTTCGATGCATTATCCACACATAGAGTCACAGAGACACACAAACAGACCCTTCAGCCACCAGAGTCCATTCTGACCATGATGCACTAACTTCATACCATTCCATCCCACTATTGAATGGATCTACAGGAGGTGCTGCCTCAGAAAGACAGCTAATATCATCAGAGACCCACACCACCCTGGCCATACTCTCAGGGCCGGCCACCCTGGACCGGGAATTTGCCCGGAAGATCTGGTCCATCCATCATGGGCCGATTTCCTGATCGCTGTGGACCGAGGATAGAGGACCCAGGTGGAAGGCCCGGCTCGCCCACCCAGAGTGGAAGGAGTCAGATGGATGGCTTATAGGCAGACTGCCTGCAGGAGGTGGTGCACTGCCTCTATGGTGGAGTGGGCACTGGAGGCCCTGCAGCAGCCTGGGGCTTGGCTGTTCCAGGTGCCGCTCCAAGAGGCAGGGCGCATGGACCAGTTGTGCCCTGCAGCAGTAGA
The DNA here is from genome assembly GCF_053455715.1 of Rhinoraja longicauda. Classification (NCBI taxonomy): domain Eukaryota; kingdom Metazoa; phylum Chordata; class Chondrichthyes; order Rajiformes; family Arhynchobatidae; genus Rhinoraja; species Rhinoraja longicauda. Next base: position 39,681,281 of record NC_135971.1, on the reverse strand, counting down.
GGACACCACAGCTTCGCTTGGCCAGGCTGACCCAGCAACAACGCTGGGACAATGGGCCTCATGGTCAGGGCAAGAACCCTGTTACTACTTACAACAACTGGGACTTGAAAATGGCACCAAAATCTGGTGACACTGTATACTGTCTCAGCGTGTTACTGCTATACACTTGTACTGTATCTGAAATGCTTATCTAGGATGTATCTAAGGGCTTATCTATAGTGATACTTGTACTAAACTGTATACAAAAATGAATTTCACTGTTCCTTGGTACATGCCACAAATAAAATACCAATGAACTACCTTTGAGGTTAGAGAGTCTGAGAACTGTGAGCTCCAACAGCTTTTTGTCACCAGCAGCAGGCTTTTAAACACTGCACAACGCTAACCACAACCTTACCTCAACAACTCTGACCTGCTATGGACTTTATTTTGGTTGCAGTAAGGACATTTTGTTTTTGCACTATTATGGTCTGGTTACCTGGTATTACTAATATTAATTTATTCCATCACGGACTGGTGTATATTCAATATGTGCATAAGAATTTCATTGTTCCATTGCCAGTATAATGACAATTAAATTCTCTTTACTTTCGACCAACCCATTCTTATTCTTCCCAAATTCCCATCATCTCTCACCAGATTCTATCATTACCTACAAATGACAGTCAATTTACATTGTGGAGACAAGGAATAACAAATGTTGGTTTACAAAGAAAGAGACACACAGTGCTGGAGCAACATGGCGGGTAAAGCAGCATCACTGGAGATCATGGATATGTGATGATGGATAGATGTTACGGGTCAAGATCCCTTCTTCAGTCTGTAGACCCTACCCATGTTCTCCGGAGATGCTGCCTGACCGGCTGAGTTACTCCAGCACTTAGCGATGGATACAAAATGCTGGAGTAACTCAGCGGGACAGGCGGCATCTCTGGAGAGAAGTAATGGGTGATGTTTCATGTCTAGGCCCTTCTTCAGACTTTGTCATCATTGTGCTAACTTGCTCCATCCCATTCACTCATCATCTTTCTGATTGAAAAATATTCATACCTTAAATTCTGAGGAGCTGCAATTAAATATCTAAGACCAACAGCTCTTTCATTCAAAGCATATCTTGCATTCATTTGTTCTGATATCTCTCTATACCACTATCTGTACCTCTCATTTCGCTTTCCCCTGATTATCAGTCTGAAGAAGGGTCTTGCCCCGAAACGTTACCTACTCCTTTTCTCCAGAGTCGCTGTCTGACTCGCTGAGTTACTCCAGCTTTTTTTGTCCATCTTTGGTTCAAACCAGCATCTGCAGTTCCTTCCTACACAGCTCCTCCCCCTGCATTTTTCCCCATATACTGTGTTTTAAATGTCTATGTCTGTTTCTCCGACACCAAAATATGTGTGTGTGTGTGTGTGTGTGTGTATGTATATGTGTGCGCGCGCACATACACAGAGAAATGGAACAAAGATTTTTACTTAGAGCAGGATAACAGGTCTGTACACACAATACACAAAGAAAATACGCAATAAAACCAACAAAAATAAAATCAATATATTACTAACCTCAATACTGATACAAACAAAATCTCAGTCCTCGGTGCAACCAAAGACAGTCCATAGAATTTCACAGTTGAGGTTGGTGTTGTGTAGTGTTCAAGTGCGTGATGGTTGTTGGGAAGCAGCTATTCTTGAACCTGGAGGTCATGGTTTTCAAACACCTATACTTTCTTCCCCATCGTAGGAGGTAATGAGAGCGTGGCTAGGGTGATGATGTTGGCTACCTTTTTGAGGCACCGTCTCGTATAGATCCCTTCGATGGAGGGGAGGTCAGTCTCCATGATGAATGGGGCAGTGTAACTTCCTGATTATTCACAAATATAAGTACTTCATCTGAAGAGCAGGCCTAAGTTGTAGAATTGCTCCCTAAATATCCCGACCTCTTATTCTTCCTTCACGATGCACCTTAAATGTTTATTTTGCTCATTGTCATGTAATGCCATGACACTGCTCAAAGTAAAATTTTACAAAAAATGTGCTTACAAATCTCATTGTAGCATTTTCCCACATTGGAACTGCTATAAATATGTTATTCTTTATATCTCTGCCTGTTTCTCCTTTCACCAATTTAGATTATTACCATCGAAGGATAATGTCATTGTTTCGTATGGCTCCATAGATGCGTGCTTGAATGTGATTGCAAGATTATTAAATTCTTCCCATATTGAACAATGAACTACACTAAACTCAACTATGAATAATTAACAAAATAAAGACAAATTGTTGGAGTAACTCAGCAGATCAGGCGTCATCGCTGGTGAGCATGGGAAGGTAATGTGTCAAGTTGGACCTTGCAGACCAATGGACTGTCTTTGGCTGAACTAGGTATTCAAGGTGTATTTGCATAAGTATTGGAATTATCAATTTACTGAACTTTTAGTATGTTATCTGTTTGTATTGTCTTACAGGTCTGCTATGCTGCTGCAAGCATTTCATTGTTTTGTAGTCATAACATGACAATTGAACACTCTTGACTCTCTCTCCTTCTTGACTCTCTTGTGGAGTGTGAACAAACATAACACAAGCTAAAGGGTGCCATTCATCCTTTGTCCCCAATCACTGATATTCTATAAGATCATAACTGATCCTGTAGCAGAACACCATTTTTCCGAACTAACCTACGATTCCTTTTGTATCCAAGCATCTTCCTATCCCTGCCTCAAGCACCTGATTGACTGAATGCCCACAGCCTTCTTGGGCAGAGAATTTGAAAGACTAATTACCCTCTGGGTGAAAACATCTCATCTCATTACTACACTGAATTCAGTGATTCATTGATATTTATTTTGACATGCACCTAGGTACAGCGAAATGCTTTGTTTCACATACAACTCGGTAAAATCATATGGCAGACCTAACCGCGGCAATACACAATTGTCACTGTGTTTTGGTGCCATAAGAATGTTTGAACCCTTATTTTTAAACTGTGAATTTTGGTTCCAGCCACACCAGTCTGGGGAGAAAAAAAGAGTATCCCTCATGTTCATGAGCACTTGGTACTAACTATTCGTAACTTCAAAAGTCATAGGAGCAGAATTAGGTTGTTCAGCCCATCGAGTCTACGCCACCATTTATTAATGGCTGACCTATCATTCCCTCTCAACCCCATTATCCTATCTTCTCCCTGTGACCTTTGACATTCTTACTAATCTGGCAGCACAGTGGCGCAGCGGTAGTGTTGCTGCCTTACAGCACATGCAGCGCTGGAGACCCGGGTTCGATCCCAACTACAGCTGCTGTCTGTACGGAGTTTGTACGTTTCCTCCGTGACCTCGTGGGTTTTCTCCGAGTTCTTCGGTTTCCTCCCACACTCCAAAGAGGTGCAGGTTTGTAGGTTAATTGCCTTTGTACAAGTGTAAATTTTCCCCAGTGTGTGTAGGTAGCGTTAATGTGCGGGAATTGCTGGTCAGCACAGATTCGTAGGGCCGAAGGGCCTTTTTCCGTGCTGTTTTTCTAAACTAAAAACTAAACCTAACTAATCAAACATTTGTCAATCTCCGCTTTGACATACCCAATGACTTGGCCTCTACAGCCACCAGTGGCAATTAATCCCACAGATTCACCACCCTCTGACTAAAGAAATTCTTCCTTATCTCCTTTCTATTTTAACTTCCACTTTTGCATTACTTTGATATTATAAATGGCCAAACGGGGGGGGGGGTACGTTTGAGTGTGCAGGGAGACCATTATTAGAAAAGGCAAAATGTTCTGGAGCAGCTCAAAGGATCAGGCCGCATCCCTGGAGAACATGGACGGGTGACATGTAGGGCTGGGACATTATTCGGTTTTGCGAAATGCATTCAGACACCCAAGTGTCAAATTGGTTCCAATATGATAATTTAGTGTGGCAGAAGGAATGGCAGATGCTGTGTGAGGAAGGGCGATACCATATGCGATATCTACTATAATTATTCCAAGTAGAAACGTGACTGTGTTAATCAGCGCAGATCATCAGCACAAGAAAATAGGAGCTGGAGATGACCACTATGCCCCTTAAGCATGAACCATCATTCAATATGGTCACAGTTAATTTATCCAAAGCTTTCTTTCTCTCTCTCTGCCAGTTTACCACAGCCCTTAGTTCCCAGTTCCTCAAATATTTACCTGCCTCCAGAATGCTGCCTGGATTAGAGGGTATTACCTCGAAGAGTGGGTTGGACATGATCAGAACCAGGAAGTGAATGTTTATTTACTTTCCACTACCCATCCATTCCTCCTGACTCCCTTCTATTGACTCTGTTTACACCTCCCGCTGCCTCAGCAAGGCCAGCAACATAATCATGGATGAATCATACCCTGGCCACTCCCTCTTCTCCACTCTCCCTTCAGGCAAATGGTACATAAGTGTGAAAACGCACACCACCAGATTCAGGGACAGTTTCATCCCAGCTGTTATCAGGCAACTGAATCATCCTACCACAACCAGAGAGCAGTGCTGAACTACTATCTACCTCTTTGGTGACCCTCGGACTATCCTTGATCAGACTTTACTGGCTTTACCTTGCACTAAACATTATTTCCTTATTATGCATCTATACACTGTGATTGGATTGATTGTAATCATATATTTTCTTTCTGTTGACTGGTTTGCATGCAACAAATGTTTTTCACTGTACCTCAGTGCACATGACCATAAACTAAACTGGAAACTGGAATTCTATTGTCAGGGAAGAGATTTAACAAGAACCCAATGGGAAACTAATCTGCCAGAGAAAGTAGCTGAGGCAGATACAGTAACAACATTTAAAAGACATTCGGGCAGATACATGCATAGTTTAGATTAGTTTATTGTCACGTGTACCTAATCAAGAATCAAATGTTTCATTATCATGTGTTCCAGACAGAACAATAAAATTTTTACTTTCAGCAACACTATATATATATATATATATATATATATATATATATATATATATATATATATGGTGTGCAGTGAAAGAATATAAAGGAATGTTTGAGAACGAAATCAGCTTATATATATTCTTTCACTGCACACTATATATATATATGTGAAAAAATACATATAAAAAAGGAATGTTTGAGAACAAAATCAGCTTAATGCGGGCAAATTGGAGTACCTTAGATGGGGCATCTTGGTCAGCATGGATGAGTTTGGCCGAGGTGCATGTTTTCCTGCTGCATGACTCAAAGTAAATGTGAAAAGATGGGGAAATGTTCGTAAAACTAAGGTTTCACTTCCCCTCTTACCAATAACAAGTGCACGTTACAGGAGTAGAATTAGGCCATTCGGCCCATCGAGTCCACGACACCATTTGATCATGACTGATCTTTGCCTCCTAATCCCATTTTCCTGCCTTCACCTCCATAACCCTTGACACCCATTCTAATCAAGAATTTGTCAATCGCTGCCTTAAAAATATCTACCAACTTGGCCTCCACAGCCCAGCGGCAATTAGTTCCACAGATTAACTACCCTCTGACTAAAGAGGTTCCTCCTCACCTTCTTTCTAAAAGAGCACCCTTTAATTCTGAGGCAATGACCTCTGGTCCTAGACTCTCCCACCAGTGGAAACATCCTTTCCACATCCACTCCATCTGTGTTTTTCATTATTCTGTAAGGTTCAATGAGGTTCCTCCCTCAACCTTCTCAACTCCAGCGAGTAGAGGCCCAGTGTTGCCAAACGATCATCATATGTTAACCCACTCACTCATTCATGGAATCATTCTTGTAAACCTCCTCTGGACCCTCTCCAGAGCCAGCACATCCTTCCTCAGATTGGGGGCCCAAATTTGCACACAGCGCTTTTAGAGCCACAGAATGACATCTCTGTTTTTGTATTCCAGTTCCCTTGACATAAATACTAGCATCGAAATTGCATTCCTGACTACTGATTCAATTTGCAAATTCACTTTTTGGGTGCCCTGCACCAGCACCCCCATGTCACTGTGCGCCTCCGATTTCTAGATTACTTCTCAATTTGGAAAATAATCTGCGCCTTTATTCTTATTACCAAAATGCATAACTCCACACTTTGCCATACTGAATGTCATCTGCCACTTCGCTGCCCACTCTCCTAATCTGTCCTAGTCCTTGCTTCCTCTGCATTGCCTAAAATAGGTGCCATCTATTTTATGATCATCTGCAAATTTGGTCACAAAACCTTCAATCCCCTTATCCAGATCATTTAAACACAACGTAAACGTGACGACTGCACGTTTGGAGTTATCGCTCAGTCAATAACAAAATGCAGAGTGTGTGTTGATCTTTTACTGATTTTGCATCTGTAGTTCCTTCTTACACAAAGGAAACCGGGTATGGTGCAAATCAAAGCAGAAAATCTAGTCTGGAATGTCCTGAAACAGGGTGATTAAACCCTTTTAACGTTCGCATGAACCTCAGGCTGAATGTGTAATGCGCGCTTTTTAAACCGAGTCGCCTCCTGTCCAGATTGAGAAAAAGTCAAGAAACTTTAGCCAGTAGCGAATAAAACGAGAATCGTTAACTTACCGGCTAGAGCCCCTTGTACGCGGAAGAAACTCAGCAAGAGGAACAGAACCATTCCGCGCACGGCCTCTTACAGTCAAGTGCAGCGACTGAGCCAAACCTCACCAACAGTCCATCAAAGCAGGACCTCACCATGCAATCAGAGTAAAAATAACACTCATCGTCACCGGTTGTCGAGCGAGGTCATTGGACCAGCACGAACAATTCACTGCAATGGAGAGACGAGGAGGTGCAGATGCCGATTTACAATAAAGAAAGACACTGGTAGAACTCAGAACCATAGAAATATAGAAAATAGGTGCAGGAGTAGGCCATTCGGCCCTTCGAGCCAGCACCGCCATTCAATATGATCATGGGTGATCATCCAGCTCAGTATCCTGTACCTCCCTTCTCTCCATACCCTCTGATCCCTTTAGCCACAAGGGCCACATCTAACTCCCTCTTAAATATATCCAATGAACTGGCCTCAACTACCTTCTGTGGCAGGGAATTCCACTGACTCACCACTCTCTGTGTGAAAAAAAACTTTCTCATCTCGGTCGTAAAAGACCTCCCTTATCCTTAAACTTGATGCTTTCAAGAGAGAGCTGGATAGAGCTCTTAAGGATAGCGGAGTGAGGGGGTATGGGGAGAAGGCAGGAACGGGGTACTGATTGAGAGTGATCAGCCATGATCGCATTGAATGGCGGTGCTGGCTCGAAGGGCTGAATGGCCTACTCCTGCACCTATTGTCTATTGTCTATTGTCTATTGACCCCTTGTTCTGAACTTCCCCAACATCGGGATCAATCTTCCTGCATCTAGCCTGTCCAACCCCTTAAGAATTTTGTAAGTTTCTATAAGATCCAAACTCAGCAGGCAGGTAGCAACTCCGGAGAGCATGGGTAGGCGACGACAGACACAAAGTGCTGGGGTCACTCAACGGGTCGAGCAGCATCTCCGGAGAAAAGGGATAGGTGACGGCAGACGGGGGAGATAGCTGGAAGCGAGGTGGAAGCAGGACGAAGCCTGGCAAGTGATAGATGGATACAGGTGAAGGGAAGTTAATTTAATCGGCAGATCATCGGGCAAAGGCCAGAGATGAAAATACAAAATGTCTGAGGCAAGGATACAATAATTGCAAATTGCGAACCCTGAGCAAGAAATCAACGTGAAGCACCTGTCTTTATTCCCCCCCCCCCCCCCAACTCGACTCCATCCAAGGATCCCAACGGTCTTTTCAGGGGGGGGAGAGAGGTCATTTGCACCTCCTCATCGACTGTATCCGCTTTTCCAGGTGGCAACCTCTCTACATCGGCGAGACCAAGCCAGGCTGGGCGATTTATTTCGCCTCCGCTCAGTCTGCCTAAACCTACCTGGTGTCCCGGTTGCTAAACACTTTAACTCCCCCTCCTATTCCCACACTGACCATTTTGTCCTGGGCTTCCATTGTCAGAGTGAGGCCCAGCGCAAATTGGAGGAACAGCAAGTCATATTTCGCTTGGGCAGCTTTCACCCCAGCGGTACGAACATTGACTTCTCTAACTTCCAGTAACGCTTGCTTTCCCTCTCTCTCTCTCCATCCCTGCCCCTTCCCAATCCTCCCACTAGTCTTACTGTCTCCGACTACATTTTATCTGTCTGCTTTGTTGTTACCTTCTCCCAGCTAACAATGATCTATTCTACATTTTCCCTGATCACCATTCCCGTTGTCCTATTTTCACACCTAACACTTCCTTATCTGTGTATCTCCCTCTTCCCTGACAGTCTGAAGAAGGCTCTCGACTCTAAATGTCACCATTCCTTCTCCCCAGAGATATTGCCTGTCCTGCTGAGTAACTCCAGCATTTTGTGTCTATCTTCGGTTCCATCCTACACATTTCATTTTCATCTATAGCCTTTATCCACCCATCTGCCAATTAACCCCACCCCCTCCCCACCTTTAGTTCCCTATCACTTGCCGGGCTTTGTCTGCCCCCTCCCCATCTCCCTTCCAGCTTCCTATCCCCACTATAGTCAGTCTAAAGTAAGATCCCAATCTGAAAAAGTGTCCATCAATGTGCCCCAGAGATGTTGCCTGACCTGCTGAGTTACTCCAGGACTTTGTTTTTTTCGCACGCTATAGCGAATGGAATAGATAACATATGGCAGGGCGTAGTTGTCTAGAACTGTAATTACGTTTCAGATAACGCTCCATTCTTATGCTGCTAACTGCTCCTAACGTTATTCTATGGTTCAGGAGACCCATAAATCCAATTGCATATCCTGACTTGAATCATTCTAATGCAGAACAAAAAGAAGGAAACCAAACACAGTACACAGCTGGTAGAGCTGCGGCCTCACAGCACCAGAGACCTGTGTTAGATCCTGACCTCGGGTGCTGTCTGTGTAGATATTGCTCGTTCGTCCTGTGACCACCTGGGCTCCCTCCAGGTGCTCTGGGTTTCTCCCACATTCCACAGATGTGTGGGGTTGTTGGTTAATTGACCTCTGTAAATTCCCCCTAGCTTGTGTAGAGAATGGACAAGAAAGTGGGACAACATTGAACTAGTGTGATGGGGTGACTGGATGGTCAATATGCTGGGCTGAAGGGCATGTTTCCATGTTGTATCTTTCAACTCAAAATGGTATTCTGTGAAGAAGTTATATTGGAAGCTAGTTTGGACATTGAAACTGTGCAGCGCATAGTGGTGGATATAGACGACACTGGTGTCTACACGTTTAGTAAGGACCTATCTATCAGATATGGGGAGAACGTACACAATAGCATTGGTATTGGTTTATTATTGGCACTTGCATTGCGATATAGTGAAAAGCTTTCGTTTGCGTGCTCACCAATTAAATCAGATCAGGAATGACTAAGGGATTGTATTGAATGACAGGGCAAGCTTGTGGGCCTGTTTCAATGCAATAAACGCCATATTAACGTACCATATAAAGAATGCACATGGTTGGTGATGAGCCCAAAATGTTGCTTTTGTAATTCGAGATATCCTCAGTGTCGGAACGGTAGAGTTGCTGCCGACAGCAGCAGAGACTCGGATTGATCCTAACTACCAGTGCTGTCTCTACGGTGTTTGTATGTTCTCGCTGTGACAGTGTTGATTTTCTCTAGGTGCTCCGGTTTCCTCCCACATCTCCAAGAAGTATAGGTTTTTAGGTTAATTGGCGTTGGTAAAATTGTAAATTGTCGTTGATGTGTGTACGGGGAGTCAGTGAGAATTCGATGGGCCGAAGGGCCTGTTTCCTCTGAAGTCTAAAGTCAAAATGTTAATTTCTATTCAATTTAATTTAATTCTTAACCAAAATCATTTCAATCAATCTAAAGATGTCTGTGTTTCCCTCTCACAACACCAGATTTAAGTCTGCACTTTTGAAAATGCTTATAATTTTGCTTGGATAGTGCTAAACTAATTCACTTTTGTTACAGAAGTTATAACTCAGATCAGTGTCCACAGTAAGCAAGAGACATCAAATACTTGAACACAAGAAAGGAGAAGCAGGAATAGGCCCACAAGTCTCTGGCAGAACTAGTCCATACCAATGTTTTAGTCCATATTACTCATCCACTGATCTAGGCCACTTTATTCTGCTTCCTTCTCCCTAAAGTTTAGTTTAGTTTAATTTAGTTTATTATTGTAATGTGTATCAAAAGATGGTGAAATACTATGTTTTGCATGCTATCCAGTCATAACACACCATACGTGAGTGCAATCATAGACAAGTCAGAGTGCAATGATTGTCATGGTTAGTTGTAGAGATCACAAGAACAATGAAGCATTTGTTGGCCATAGGTAAAGTCTGTTCTGCAGCTCAATTAGGTCATGACTGATCTACACTTGACCACAACTTCCCATTCTTGCCTGTAGCCAATAACCCACAGCTTCCCAATGAAACAAATCCATCCTTCCCAGTAACATAATGAATCAACACTCTCTGCAGTTGAAAATTTCCATGATTCATTATCTTCTTAGAGAAAAAAATAATAAAATTCTCCTCAGTTTGAAACCTTGGCCTCCAAGTTCTAGTTGCCTCCATAAGGGAACCATTAAGAACACGAGGAAATAGAACAGTAGTAGGCTGTCAGCCCCATGGAGTAGTCACTAAACTTGACCCACCATTCAATATGATGATCACTGACCAGTTGGTCTCAGCTCCTTAGTTTAGTTTGGTTTGGAGGTACAGCATGGAAACAGTCCTTTCGGCCCATCGAATCTGCACTGACCAGTGATCCCTGCACACTAACACTATCCTACACACACGTGGGGCCAATTAACCTGCAAACCTGTACGTCTTTGGAGTGTGGGAGGAAGTTGGAACCTCCGAAGTAAACCCACGCAGGTCACAGGGAGAAAGTACAAACTCCATACATACATCCGTGGTCAGGATCAAACCCTGGTCTCTGGCTCTGTAAGGCAGCAACTCTACCACTGCGCCTCCGTGTCACGCCTTGCATCACTATGCCGCCTACCCAGTTTTATCCAATGCACAAGGGACAATTTACAGATGCCAATTAACCTACAAACCTGCAGGTCTTTGGTATTTGGGAGGAAACTGGAACACCAGAAGAAAACCCACGTGGCACAGAGAGAACATACAAAGTTGGTACAGACAGCACCCATAGTCTGGATCAAACCTGAGTCACAGATACTGCAAGGAAGCAACTCTACTGCTATGCGACTGTGAGGCCCCTCTGTTTGAAATGTTGGTTGCAAGTTTAAAAGAGAGTTAGATAGAGCTCTAGGGGCTAGTGGAATCAAGGGATATGGGGAGAAGGCAGGCACAGGTTACTAATTGTAGATGATCAGCCATGATCACAATGAATGGCGGTGCTAGCTCGAAGCGACAAATAGCCTCCTCCTGCACCTATTTCCTACGTTTCTAAGTTCTAACTTTATTTATGAGGGTAACCTTCAAGAACACAAGAAAATATAGCAGGAGTAGAATACATCTCCTCTGTTCCATTACCCCATAAACCTCAATTGTTTGAATTATTCAAAGATTTCTCTATCTGTTCTTAAGCATATCTAATGCCTTAGCCACTACCACCACTGGGCACAGAATTCCAGCGATTCACTCCCTTCTGATAGAAATAATTTTTAGGCACCGCAGTTTTAAACAACTGGTCCCTTATTCTGTAGTTGTATCCCATTGTTTTTAGACTTTCCCACCAGTGAAACATCTCAACATCTATCATGAAAAGCCCTCAAAGGTATTGCATTTGTGAATAAAGTCACTCACCATTTTCTAAACTCCAAGGAATGCAGACCTAAACTGTTTATCGCTCTTGATGGGAAAAGATTTTCATCTCTTGACTTAATCTGGTGAATTTCATCCGGTCTGCATCCAATGCTCTTATACCGTTTTTTAAATGTTAAAACTGTGTGCAGTATTCCAGTTATGGACTCACTATCATCCTGCATAATTGTAATAAAACCTCCCTATTCTTCAACTCCATCCCTTTTGCAGTAAAGACTGCATTATTTTCACTGGTTATTTGGCCTGTTGCTGACTTATTTTGATGCATGCACTTGAACACTCAGATCCCATCTGAACTTCACTCATTTACAGTCTCTCTCCATTTAGACACTAATTCACCCTTTAAGGTTTAGCTTGAGGTTTGTTATTGTGATGTGCACCAAGCTATGGTGAACAGCATTGTTTTTGCTGCTGTATACATAAATACAAGTGTGTGAGAAAGGCCCTTGACTTCCTTCCTGTGGCAGTAGAAAGTGTAAATGGAGACAATGGTGGACAGACTGGTCTGTGTGATGGATGGGGCTACATTCACATCTCTCTGTCATTTCTTGTGGTCTTGGGCAGAGCTATTCCTCAACCAAGCTGTGACGTATGATTTCTATGCTGCATCTATAACAGTTGGTAAGGAAGAGCCTGATGGTTGCTGAGAAGAGGCTGTTCTTGAATCTGGTGGTCACGGTTTTCAGGCTGCTGTATCTTCCCCTACATCTATACTTAGGGGTGGCAGCAGTAGACTTGCTGCCTTATACCACCAGACACCCGGGTTCAATCCTGACTATGGGTGCAGTCTGTACGGAGGTTGTATGTTGGGTGACCGTGTGGGTCTTCTCCGGGTGCTCCGGCTTCCTTCCACACTCCAAAGACGTACAGTTTTGCAGGTTAATTGGCTTGTAAATTGTCCCTAGTGTGTGTGGGATAGTGTCAAAGTAAAAGGATCATTGGTCGACGCAAACTTGGTCAGCCGAAAAGCCTGTTTCCGCACTGTATCTCTAAACTAAACTAAACTAAACTAAACTAAACTAAACCAAACTAAACTGAACTGAACTAAATCTGCCCTGAGAGCTCGTGCTTAGACAATGCAGACACAGCTTTATTTTGAATTTTGTTTTAAAAAGGCAGTATATTGAGGCAGCTGGCCGAATTGTTGTCTCTCTGCTACAGCAACCTGGATTCAATCCTGATCTCGCGTGCTGCTTGTATCATCTTCATGCTCTCCCAACGACCCTGTGGATTTCCACCAAATGCTCCGGTTTCTTCCTATATCCCAAAGACATGCGAGTTGGTTGGTTAATTGACTGCTGTAAATTACCTAGTATGTAACTGGGTATTAGATATTGTCTATGTTTAGTTTAGTTTAGAGATACAGCGAGGAAACAGGCCCTATAGCCCACCATGTCTGCACCAACCAGCGATCCCCGCACATTAACACTGCCCTACACACACTGGCAATTTTACCTTTTATACCAAGCTAATTAACGTCCAAACCTGTCTTTGGAGTGCAGGTGGAAACTGAAGACCTTGGAGAAAACCTAGGCAGGTCACGGGGAGAATGTACAAACTCCATATAGAAAAGCACCTGCAGTCAGGATTTAACCCGGGTCTCTAGCGCTGTAAATAGTGGTCCAACTACTACGCCACCATGCCACACTTCAGCAAGGTCCCACATGGATTGCTGGTCCATTAGGTTGGAACGCATGGGATCCAGGGTGCGCTAGTCAATTGGACACAAAGTTGGCTTGGTGATAGGAGTTAGAGAGTGGTAGTGGAGGGTTGTCTATTTAGATTGGAAGCCTGTGATCAGTGGTATGCCTCGGGGACTGATGCTCTGATATCATTCAGTGTTATTAGACTGATTAATGATTTCACTCTGCAAAAATGAAAGAGATGAGAGATAGATAGATCAAGCTGAGGCATGAGATATGGAGACATAAATGGATGGAGAGCGATAGGGAGATAGAGAGAGATATAGTGAGATGGTGAGAAGTTGATGGATAGAGAGATGGAGAGAGGTTGATAGATAGAGAGATGGAGAGAGGGATAATGCGATTGATGCTTGTTGAGAGCAGAGCTAAAATAGGTGAGGTGCCCTTGGGAAACAGTGTGGACACAGGATAGATGTCTGCGGATGGCCATTTTATAAAGGGACTCCACTATGAAGCAAATTAGATCAATGTTTAGAGTTCTCAAGCCAGAGAAGGAAAAATAAAACGTGTTTCGTTATTCAGTCCTTGGATGAGTGGCAACTTGAATTTCTTGATTTTATTCTTTTCAGAGTTCAGACCTTAGAAATATAGAAACATAGAAAATAGGTGCAGGAGTAGGCCATTCGGCCCTTCGAGCCTGCACCGCCATTCAATATGATCATGGCTGATCATCCAGCTCAGTAGCCTGTACCTGCCTTCTCTCCATACCCCCTGATCCCTTTAGCAAAAAGGGCCACATCTAACTCCCTCTTACATATAGCCAATGAACTGGCCTCAACTACCTTATGTGGCAGAGAATTCCACAGACTCACCACTGTGTGAAGAAATGTTTTCTCATCTCAGTCCTAAAAGACTTCCCCCTTATCCTTAAGCTGTGGCCCCTGGTTCTGGACTCCCCCAACATCGGGAACAATCTTCCTGCATCTAGCCTCTCCAACCCCTTAAGAATTTTATATGTTTCTATAAGATCCCCCCTCAGTCTTCTAAATTCCAGCGAGTACAAGCCCAGTCTATCCAATCTTTCCTCATATGAAAGACCCGCCATCCCAGGGATCAATCTGGTGAATCTTCTCTGTCCTCCCTCTAAGGCAAGAACGTCTTTCCTCAGGTTAGGAGACCAAAACTGCACACAATACTCCAGGTGCGGTCTCACCAAGGCCCTGTACAACTGCAGCAGAACCTCCCTGCTCCTAAACTCAAATCCTCTTGCTATGAATGCCAACATACCATTCGCTTTCTTCACTGCCTGCTGCACCTGCATGCTTGCTTTCAATGACTGGTGCACCATGACACCCAGGTTACGTTGCATCTCCCCTTCTCCCAATCGGTCACCATTCAGGTAATACTCTGCTTTCCTGTTCTTGCCGCCAAAGTGGATAACCTCACATTTATCCACATTATATTGCATCTGCCATGCATTTGCCCACTCGCCTAATCTATCCAAGTCACTCTGCAGCCTCCTAGCATCCTCCTCGCATCTAACACTGCCACCCAGCTTCGTGTCATCCGCAAACTTAGAGATGTTGCATTCAATTCCCTCGTCCAAATCATTAATATACACTGTAAATAACTGGGGTCCCAGCACTGAGCCTTGCGGTACCCCACTAGTCACTGCCTGCCATTCCGAAAAGGACCCGTTTATTCCTACTCTTTGCTTCCTGTCCGCCAACCAATTTTCTATCCACCTCAACACTGAACCCTCAATACCGTGTGCTTTAAGTTTGTACACCAATCTCCTATGTGGGACCTTGTCGAAGGCCTTCTGAAAGTCCAGATATAACACATCGACTGGTTCTCCCTTATCCACTCTACTAGTTACATCCTCGAAAAATTCTATAAGATTCGTCAGACATGATTTGCCTTTGGTAAATCCATGCTGACTTTGTCCGATGATTTCACCACTTTCCAAATGTGATGCTATCCCATCTTTAATAACTGACTAGCATTTTCCCCACTACCGATGTTAGGCTAACTGGTCTATAATTCCCCGTTTTCTCTCTCCCTCCCTTTTAAAAAAGTGGGGTTACATTAGCTACCCTCCAGTCCTCAGGAACTACTCCAGAATCTAAAGAGTTTTGAAAAATTATCACTAATGCATCCACTATTTCTGAGGGTACTTCCTTAAGCACTCTGGGATGCAGTCTATCTGGCCCTGGGGATTTATCTGCCTTTAATCCATTTAATTTACCTAACACCACTTCCCGACTAACCTGGATTTCACTCAGTTCCTCCATCTCATTAGACCCCCGGTCCCCCGCTATTTCCGGCAGACGGTTTATGTCTTCCTTAGTGAAGACAGAACCAAAGTATTTGTTCAATTGGTCTGCCATCTCCTTGTTCCCTTTGATCAATTCGCCTGTTTCCGACTGCAAGGGACCTGCATTTGTCTTAACTAATCTTTTTCTCTTGACATATCTATAAAAGCTTTTGCAGTCAGTTTTTATGTTCCTTGCCAGTTTTCCCTCATAATCTATTTTCCCTTTCCCAATTAAGCCCTTTGTCCTCCTCTGCTGGATTCTGAATTTCTCCCAGTCCTCTGGTATGCTGCTTTTTCTGGCTAATCTGTATGCTTCATCT
Source organism: Rhinoraja longicauda (assembly GCF_053455715.1). Lineage (NCBI taxonomy): Eukaryota > Metazoa > Chordata > Chondrichthyes > Rajiformes > Arhynchobatidae > Rhinoraja > Rhinoraja longicauda. The sequence goes on along the minus strand of NC_135971.1, from coordinate 39,665,248 downwards.
TTTGTTTTAATACTATCCTTGATTTCCCTTGTTAGCCACGGATGCACTACCTTTCCTGGTTTGTTCTTTTGCCAAACTGGGATGAACACTTGTTGTAGTTCATCCATGCGACCTTTAAATGCCTTCCATTGCATGTCCACCGTCAACCCTTTCAGCATCAATCGCTGGTCTATCTTGGCCAATTCACGCCTCATACCCTCAAAGTTACCTTTCTTTAAGTTCAGAACACTTGTTTCTGTATTGACTTTGTCACTCTCCATCCTAATGAAGAACTCTACCATATTATGATCACTCTTGCCCAAGGGGCCTCGCACAACAAGACTGCTAACTAACCCTTCCTCATTACTCAATACCCAGTCTAGAATGGCCTGTTCTCTCGTTGGTTCCTCGACATGTTGGTTTAGAAAACCATCTCTCAAACATTCCAAGAAATCCTCTTCCTCAGCACCCCTGCCAGTTTGGTTCACCCAATCTATATGTAGATTGAAGTCACCCATTATAACTGCCGCACCTTTAGTGCACGCATTTCTAATTTCCTGCTTGATGCCATCCCCAACCTCACTACTGCTGTTAGGTGGCCTGTACACAACTCCCACTAGCGTTTTCTGCCCCTTAGTGTTTCGTAGCTCTACCCATATCAATTCCACTTCCTCCAAGCTAATGCCCTTCCTTTCCACTGCTTTAATCTCCTCTCTAACCAGTAACGCTACCCCACCTCCTTTTCCTTTCTGTCTATCCCGCCTGAATATAGAATATCCCTGGATGTTGAGCTCCCAGCCTTGGTCACCCTGGAGCCATGTCTCTGTAATCCCAACTATATCATAATCATTAATAACTATCTCCACATTTAATTCATCCACCTTATTACGTATACTCCTTGCATTGAGACACAAAGCCTTCAGGCTTGTTTTTACAACTCTCTTACCCCTTATATAATTATGTTGAAAAGTGGCCCTTTTTGATTTTTGCCCTGGATTTGTCTGCCTGCCACTTTTACTTTTCACCTTGCTACCTGTTGCTTCTACCCTCATTTTACACCCCTCTGTCTTTCTGCTCCTGCTCCCATCCCCCTGCCACATTAGTTTAAATCCTCCCCGACAGCACTAGCAAACACTCCCCCTAGGACATTGGTTCCATTCCAGCTCAGGTGCAGACCGTCCTGTTTGTACTGGTCCCACCTCTCCCAGAACTGGTTCCAATGTCCTAAAAATTTGAATCCCTCCCCCTTGCACCATTTTTCAAGCCACGTATTCATCTGAAATATCCTCCAATTCCTACTCTGACTAGCACGTGGCACTGGTAGTAATCCAGAGATTATTACCTTTGAGGTCCTACTTTTAAGTTTATCTCCTAGCTCTCTAAATTCACCTTGTAGGACCTCGTCCCGTTTTTTACCTAAATCGTTGGTGCCAATGTGCACCACGACAACTGGCTGCTCACGCTCCCCCTTCAGAATGTCCTGCAGCCGCTCAGAGATATCCCTGACCCTTGCACCAGGGAGGCAAAATACCATCCTGGAGTCTCGTTTGCGGCCACAAAAATGCCTATCTATTCCCCTTACAATTGAATCCCCTATTACTATAGCCCTTCCATTCTTTTTCCTCCCCTCTTTTGCCGCAGAGCCACCCACGGTGCCATGAACTTGGCTGCTGCTGCCTTCCCCTGATGAGCCATCTCCCCCAACAGTATCCAAAATGGCATATCTGTTTAGGAGGGAGATGACCGCAGGGGACTCCTGCACTACCTGCCTACTGCTACGCTGGCTAGTGGCCACCCGTTTCCTTTCTTTCCGCTTAACCTTTACCTGCGGTCTGGCCAACTCACTGTACGTGCTATTCACGACATTCTCAGCATCGTGGATGCTCCAGAATGAGTCCAACCGCAGCTCCAACCGTTCAATGCGGTTTGCCAGGAGCTGCAGCTGGACACACTTCCTGCACACGTAGTCATCAGGGACACCGACAATATCCCTGATCTCCCACATGTTGCAGGATGAGCACTCCACGGGGCCGATCTCAACTGACATGTCTTACCCCCAAATTAAATCAACTCACTCATAATCCTTTAAACTGTACCTTTACTAAAAAGCACTGTACCCTTAACTCACCGAACCCTTAACTCACCGAACCCTTAACTCACCGAACCCTTAACTCACTGAACCTTTAACTAAAAGTACGAACAGAAAGCAGAAATACAACCCCGGGGTTACGCCCAATCAGTCCGCATCCACCAATCAGCGGCTTCCTCCAGACCACTTCTTTTAAAGTGTGTGGGAACGTTTTTATCTCCAACCGTCTCCAACCGCTCCTGGGCCTTGAGTCTTTTGTTCAACAAGTCAGCTGAGGCCCGAGACAGATTAATGGTTGCCAATTCAACATTCTGTACAACTGTAACATGACACCCCAACTCCAGTCCTCAGTGCCATGGCCGATGAAACAAGGCATGACATATACTCTGTGTAGGAAGGAACTGCAGATGCTGGTTTAAACCGAAAACAGACACAAAAAGCTAGAGGAATTCATCGGGACAGGCAGCATCTCTGGAGACAAGGAATGGGTGACATTTCGGGTCGAGGCCATTCTTCAGACATATACTCCCTCCACTGCCCTATCAAACTATCATGTCATTTTCAGGGAACTATGTAATTGTACACCGAGGTACAGCACTCTTTACAATCCTGCAATAGATTTGGCCAGCCCTGATTCGACTTCCCAAAATGCATCAAATCACACTTGTCTGGGTTAAAATTTAACTGCCGTTCCTTCCCCCCCTGACCCCCCACCCCCTGATATCCCCCATACCCCCCCACCCCCTCACCTCCATACCTCCCCCCCTCACCCTCACCCTCACCTTCCCCCACCCTCCCCCACACCCCCCACACCCTCACCTCCATACCTCCCCCCTCTCACCCTCACCCTCCCCCCCACCACCACTACCCCCCCCACCCCCTCACCTCCATACCTCCCCCCCTTCACCCTCACCCCCCCACCACCCCCTCACCACCATACCTCCCCCCCTCACCCTCACCCTCCCCCACCTCCCCCACCCCCCCACCTCCCCACCCCCTCACCTCCATAACTTTCTGGTTGATCAACATTCTTTTGTAATCTTACTCAACAATTTTCATTACCTAATATAGAACCAATTTTGGTGTCAACTCTGGCAAAGAAGATTAAGAGGAATCCAAAGATACTTTATGTACATTCAAGAATCAAGAGTCAATGGTGTTTTATTGTCATATGTCCCAGATAGAACAATGAAATTCTTTCTTGCAGCAGCGCAGCAGAACATGTAAACATAGTACACTGTAAACAATACAATAAACAAGAAATTAAAAAATCAGTGTGTGTATATATACGTGCTCACAAATACACATATATACAGATCGTATTCATATTATATATCATATATCATATTATATCATATGAGTGCGTATGTGTCTGTGTATATATAGCAGACACATACGCACTCATATGTATACACAAAAAACAAACAATAATGGTGCAACAATAACAATAATAGTCTATGGCGCTAAGAGCTTGTCTCGAAACATCACCCATCCTTTTTCTCCAGAGATGCTGCCTTACCTGCTGAGTTACTCCAGCACAATGTGTCTATCTATGGGGCGGAACGGTGGCGCAGCAGTACAGTTGCTGCCTTTCCACACTTACAGCACTGGAGACCTGGGTTCGATCCCGACTATGGGAGCTGTCTGTATGGAGTTTGCATGTTCTCCCCGTGACTGCGTGGGTTTTCTCCGAGGTCTTTGGTTTCCTCCCGCATTCCCAAGACGTACATGTTTGTAGATTAATTGGCTGGTATAAGTGTGTAAATTGGCCCTAGTGTTGGAGGATAGTATTAATGTGGGGGGTCGCTGGTCAGTGCCTAATCGGTGAGCCGAAGATCCTGTTTCCGCGCTGTATCTCTAAACGAAACTAAACTATGAATAAATGGAGATTCATTTCTAAGTCAGGATGGACCCCAGGTCAGGTTCCCACACATCTGCTGACTTTATTGTTCTTGTGCTTGAGATGTTGAATTTGGAATGTTCTGATGGACTAGACGACACGTATCTGCAGTATGTTTTGTCGCTGGTAAACTCTAAAACTTGTGGTGCAGTGAATAAATGAGGAAATGAAATTGAGCATTGTGCAATCAACAGCAGACATCCTCACTTTTGACTTTATAATGGAAGGAAGGTCACGAAAGTTCCAGATCTTGATTATTGAGTACTCTACATTTTCCAGCCACTTAACATTGAGTCATCTTGATTGGGTTACTTGGAATCTCCATAAGGAATGGGAACAGCTGCAAACTATGTACTTGATCGTCAAGTTAATTTATTTCATTAACAGAGTCATAGAGGCATAGAGTGATGCAGTGTGGAAACAGGCCCTTCGGCCCAATTCGCCCACACCGGCCAACAATGTCCCAGCTACACTAGTCCCACTTGCCTGCGCTTGGTCCACATCCCTCCAAACCCGTCTTATCCATGTACCTGTCTAACTGTTTCTTAAACGATGGGCTAGTCCCAGCCTCAACAACCTCCTCTGGCAGCTTGTTCCATACGCCCACCACCCTTTGTGTGAAAAGGTTACGCCACGGATTCCTATTAAATTTTTTCCCCTTCATCTTGAACCTATGTCCTCTGGTCCTCGATTTCCCTGTTCTGGGCAAAAGACTCTGCGCATCTAATAACAGTCTGAAGAAGGGTCTCGGCTCGAAACGTCACCCATTCCTTCTCTCCTGTGATGCTGCCTGACCTGCTGAGTTACTCCAGCATTTTGTGAATAAATACTTTCGATTTGTACCAGCATCTGCAGTTATTTTCTTACACAGTTGATTGTGTTATCATTTCAATGTGTGATGATATTTCAGGAAATGTTCCAAGTCAATCCATGTTAACCACACTCAGTCACTTTGAGGTAACATTGGCTGAGCAGGTTGTCCCTTCTAGTAATCTTGATAAGGAATGTCATGCCAAGTGTACAATGGCCAATTAATTCATAAAATCAGATTCAAGTTGGGGCCGTGGACCAATGTTTTGTGTATGCAAGAATAATCCTGATATTGTGAACTTTACACTATTACCAAACATTGTAGGCTAAACCCTGCAACTCCAAACCAATGCTGCCACCAAAGCAATAGGATATAAGGTCGTTAAATCTCTACATTGTTAACAGCTTTGGAGTTTTGACTTGTGCAAAATGTTAGTGGAAATGTAGTAACTCTTGTGTATTGTCTCAATGTAATCTATATTTCCTGTAGTCTTGGACTAAAGTATGATTGTCATTGTGTACAGTAAATTTTTGACTGAACTGTATGGATAATGGAATTTCACTGCAGCCAGGTATATGAGACAATAAAGTACCATTGAACCAATACACCCCCTGTCACTTGAATCCATAAGCAGGTTATAGTCAATAATTATTTTAAAATTCAGTTGTCCAGGTTTATGTACAGGTGTGAAGTATTAATGATCTCAGTTCAGTTTAGTTTATTGTCACCTGTACCGAGGTACAGTGAAAAGCTTTTGTTGCGAGCTAACCAGTCAGAAGAAAGTCAATACATGATTACAATCGATCCGATAATAGACACAAAAAGCTGGAGTAACTCAGCGGGACTGGCAGTATCTCAAGGGAGAAGGAACGGGTGACATTTCAGGTTAAGACCCTTCTTCATTTCTTCTCTCTAGAGATTATTGGAGGCCTGTGACTAGTGGTGTGCCTCAGGGCCCGTTACTGTTTGTCATCTACGTAATTGATTTGGATGAGAATGTACAGGGCAAGATTAGCAAGTTTGCTCATGATACAAAAGTGGGTAGTTTTGCTGAAAGTGAAGATGGTTGTGAAAGATTGCAGCAGGATCTGGATCGATTGGCCAGGTGGACCGAGGAATGGTTGATGGAATTTAATACAGAGAAGTGTGAGGTGTTGATTTTTGGGACATCTAAAAAGGGCAGGACCTACACAGTAAATGGTAGGCCTTTGGGGAGTGTTGTAGAGCAGAGGCAACGTCACCCATTCCTTCTCTCTGGAGATGCTGTCTGTCCCGATGAGTTACTCCAGCATTTTGTGTATATCTTCAGTTTAAACCAGGATCTGCAGTTCCTTCCTCCACTAAGGATGAGCACATGGGTATGGAGGGAATGTAGTCTGATGGATCATGTGCAAGAGGAATAGGTTAGTTTAACTTGGCATTACATTCAACATAGACATTGTGTGCAAAAGGGTCTGTTCCTGACCAGTAATGGTCTGTATTTGATATTCTACAAAGCACACATTCAACCTGCCTCTGTTCCTGTAACTCTTCTGACAGACCTGTTGGGCAGAGACTCCAGCCCCAACCTCTTACACAATGTGGGACTTGAGGAATGACAAATAAATTTCTATCACTTAGTGACTGGAGCACCTCAGGCACTGGGCCAAATGTTGCTGATAAACTGTCCACTATTGCCTGGGTTCTTGAGTGAAAAAACACTCTTTCAATAGCTTCTCAACTGTATAAAGATCAAGAGACAGGGTGGAACGTAGTTAATTCAATTTGAGATTCAGGTTTATGTTACAAAATTAGATATGATAAATATAGATCAATTGCATAAATGTAACTGCCTTTGAAAAGTTTGATCTATCCACACAATTCTAAATCCCATGCCCCATTCAAAAATTCCACCATTCACATAATTCTGAATCATATACCCATCAAAAATGTATCATAGAAACATAGAAACATAGAAAATAGGTGCAGGAGAAGGACATTCGGCCCTTCGAGCCTGCACCGCCATTCAATATGATCATGGCTGATCATCCAACTCAGTATCCCGTTCCTGCCTTCTCTCCATACCCCCTGATCCTTTTAGCCACAAGGGCCACATCTAACTCCCTCTTAAATATAGCCAATGAACTGGCCTCAACCACCTTCTGTGGCAGAGAATTCCACAGATTTACCACTGTCTGTGTGAAAAAAACTTTCTCATCTCGGTCCTAAAAGACTTCCCCCTTATCCTTAAACTGTGACCCCTTGTTCTGGACTTCCCCAACATCGGGAACAATCTTCCCTCATCCAGCCTGTCCAACCCCTTAAGAGTTTTGTAAGTTTCTACAAGATCCCCCCTCAATCTTCTAAATTCCAGCGAGTACAAGCCGAGTCTATCCAGTCTTTCTTCATATGAAAGTCCTGCCATCCCAGGAATCAATCTGGTGAACCTTCTCTGTACTCCCTCTATGGCAAGAATCCACCAACACCATTCAGAAGCACATACCCATTCAAAAAACTATCCATTCCCACAATTCTGATTCACACACCAAGTGTGTAGGGAGGAACTGCAGATGCCAGTTTACACGGAAGATAGACACAAAATGCTGGAGTAACTCACAGGCAGCATCTCTGGAGAGAAGCAATCGGTGACATTTTGGGTCGAGACCCTACTACAGACGCAGATGTGTTCAGATCCAGTAGACAACTTTTAAATTCCGTAAGTTCACATTTCCATCCAAATCCCACTGCCTCACTTTTAACAGTCAACATCTACATTCTCATTGACATGCGATTTACACATAGGCCAGAAGGATTTATTTCCCGCAAGGGTCTCAACCCAAAACATCACCCATTCCTTCTATCCAGAGGTGCTGCCTGTTCCTCTGAGTTACTAATATATTCGGTTTAACCCAACATCTGCAGTTCCTTTGTATACATTAATAATTCCTTGGACTTGCTCAGCATGGTTTGAGCTCATTGTTTGAAGGCAGAATCCATTAACATAGTCCAATATGGAGTGAGTATTTCTTCAAGTAAATGCCACAATTTGTTTGCTTTTCCTTGTGAAAGGCTGTACTTGATATTGGGTTTCCTGAATCCAACTGTAATCAATATCAGACTGACAGACAAAAAGCTTTGTTCTCGCCATTAGCTATGGAGTAGCATGTAATCTAGTTCAGGCTCGGCTGTGGTGTCTCCCTGAAAATGAATAATAGTTCTCAAACGTGCCATGTCAAAACTGATGTCCTAAGTTCAGTCGTGTGAGAAAGGCATTGTAGATGAAGAAGGGTCTCGACCCGAAACGTCACCCATTCATTCTCTCCTGAGATGCTGCCTGACCTGCTGAATTACTCCATCACTTTGTGAATACATACCTTCGATTTATACCAGCATCTGCAGTTATTTTCTTACACTAAGGCATTGCAGATAGTGCCGCCTTGCAACGAAAGCAGAACAAGAGGTCAGTGCACTTGTATCAGAGAAATTGATTAAAATATTTTTAAATAACCTACTCCTTTCCAGAGAATGCCATCTTGTAATAAAAGGCCTGTTATCAATAGATTATGAGAGGTTGCTGTTGATTGAATTGAATTGAATTGAATATTTTATTGTCACAAGCGACAAGTCTCAGTGAACTTCTTTGTTGGCATACACCAGGTACGCAAATAGTCGCCCATGAAGGGCGCTTACAAGATTACAAATCCCCACCCCCCCCCCCCCCCCCCCCACACACCAGATCCTCCTTTGTTCCTTCCCTCGGCAGCGGTGTCCTCGATTCCACGTGTCCGTCCTCGTCCATTGATCGGAGCCATCATCAACCGACGCACAGGCCTCTCCACTAACGCTGTCGGGTCCTCTCCAGACGCCTTTGTGGCGATGACCAGGCCCCAGCTGCGGGCTCCGTCCGCCCAGGCAAGAAGTAACTGTGAGTTGTGTGCAATGCATTTTTTATCATTCGGTGTCAGCCTTAGCATATCTCCATTCTCAGTCAGAGAGCCGTGGGTCAATATCCCACCAAAGAAACATCAGTGGAATCTAGTGCTGTACAGGGCATTCTGCAGAGATTGTGATGCAATTTTACAGCCACGTGTTAAACCAAAATACTACCAGGGTGGCACAATGGCTCAGCTGGCAGAGCTGCTCCCTCAGTGCTAGAGAATATTGTGAGCAACTCTGGGCACTATATCTGAGGAAAGATGTGCTGGCACTGGAGAGGGTCCAGAGGAGGTTTACAACAATGATCTCAGAAATGAGTAGGTTAACCTATCATGAACCATTTGTCGGCAATGGGCCTGTACTCACCGCACTTCAGAAGAATGAGGAGGGACCTCATTGAAACCTACTTAATAGTGAATGGCTTGGATAGAGTGGATGTGGAAAGAATGTTTCCACTAGTGGTATAGTCTTGGACTAGAGGTCATAGCCTCAGAATTAAAGGACGTTCTTTTAGGAAGATGAGAATAAATTTATTTTGCCAGTGGTAAATCCATGGAATTCTTTGCCACAGAAGGCTGTGGAGGCCGTCAGTGAATATTTTTAAGTCAGAGATAGATATATTCTTGATTAGTACAGGTGTCAGAGGTTATGGGGAGAAGGCAGGAGAATGGGGTGAGGAGTGAGAGATAGATTGAATGGTGGAATGAACTAGATGGGCTGAATGGCCTAAATCTATACCCATTCCGTATGACCTTACGAGCTTGTGGCCTGGCCTCGATCCTGCCCTCAGGTGCTGTCTGTGTGGAGTCTGCACCTTCCCCCTGTGACTGCGCTGGCTTCCTCCAGGTGTTCCAGCTTCCTCGCACACCTCAAGCACGTGCTGGCTTGTAGCTTAATTGGTCTCCGTGAATTCAAAATGTGATAACACTGAACTGGTGTGAATGGGTGGTCAATGACTGGTATGGATTCGATGGGCTGAATGGCCTGATTCAATGCAATATATATTTCAAATTATCAATACCAGTCCTCTGAAAAATAATCCCACACGTTATTTGAAGAATACAGGTTAATCCCAGAATCTTCATTGATGTTTATCTTGCAGTCGATAGCAGATCATCTGTCGCTCATCACATTTCCCTTTGAATGTAAATTGAAAGCAGTGTTTAGAGAGTGTCAGCTGTGAGGAGATGTTGGACAAACTTAGATTGTTTGCTTTTGTACAGTCGGAAGCTGAGGGGGGTGGGTGGGTGGGGGGGACCTGATGGAAGTATAAATAATTATCACAGACATAGAGGAGAGAGGGGTAAATCTCAATGGAGATTTACAAGGCAAGTATTTTTTACACAGAGTGGTGGGTGCTTGGAAACAGATATGACAGCAATAGTGGAAACAGATATGACAGCAATGTTTAAAGGTATTTAAACAGGCACATATGCTGCACTGCTCTATATTTTATGTGAGCTAATAAATTGATTTTTGCTGGCGTGCCACACGTACTGTATATCATGGTCCTTTTATTTTTTATTATTATCTTTTTTATCTATTTGTACTCTGTTTATGGGCCCATTAAGCTGCTGTAAGTAAGAATTTAATTGTTCTGTTGTTGGAACATTTAATTAGACATTTAATTAAAGACGCTTAACTCTCTTGTCTCTCTTGGGTTCTGGCGCGCGAACAGAGAGGAAATGAAGGAGTGTGTAGAAAGGAACTGCAGATGTTGGTTTAAACTAAAGATAGACACAAAAAGCTGGAGTAGCTCAGCAGGAAAGGCAGCATCTCCGGAGAGAAGGACTGGGTGATGTTTTGGATCGAAACCCTGCTTCAGACTGGATAGACCATGTGCAGGAAGATGGGATTAATTTGTAATGGCAACATTGCCAGCACAGACGTTACGATGCAAGGGCTTGTCCCTGTGTCTTCCAGCTCAATGATCTTTGTTTGTTCATTCAATAGTGTTTACATTTCAAAAAATACTCCGTGGCTCTGAATGTTTTTGACGTGTTCTGAAGTTGTGAAAGGTTTTGCAAGAATGAATTTATATATCCCAACAGAGGAATGAATCCCAACAGAGAATATACTTCCTGCGGGTGCTGAGAAAACACAATCTGCCAAAGGCAATGATGGTCCAGTTTGATACTGCCATCATAGAGTCTGTCCTCACCTTCTCCATCATGGCCTGGTTTGGCTCAGCCACCAAGCACGAAATCCGGAGGCTGCAGCGCATCGTTCGATCAGCCGAGAAGGTTGTTGGCTGCAACCTTCCCCCCATTGGCGAACTGTACACTGCAAGGGCCAGGAAGTGAGCGGGTAAGATCATCTCTGACCCCTCTCACCCTGGCCACAAACTCTTTGAAGCAATTCCCTCTGGAAGGCGACTCCGGACTGTCAAAGACGCCACAGCCAGACATAAAAACAGCTTTTTTGCACGAGCAGTACCTCTATTTAACAACCAAAAGTCTGTAGCCTCCCTTTGCTCTGGTATTTTATTTCATTCTTCACATGTTTAAATTATAATGTTTTATTCTTAACTATTTACCATATGTTGTTTTGTTACTTGCGAGCAAAGCACCAAGGCAAATTACTTGTATGTATACATATTTGGCTAATAAATTTTATTCAGTTCGATTCAATTCAATATATTTTACTTTTTTCTCAGTTTTTCATATTCTGATTTACATGATCAAGAATCTCATTGTGTACACACACAGAAACCAACCAAACAGTATCCTAATTCAAGGCCAGAGTTTACGTTCCGCTGATCCTGCATACACCCTTGTTGGTTTTACTTTATCAGTGTAACCATCTGTTGGCTTGTTACTTATTTGTTTCGAAGCAGCTTGCTGTTCAATAAAGGTGTGATATTTACCTCAGCTTCTCACTATATAGCAAACCTCCCCCCTTGTCAAGCTTTTCAGAGAGTTTCCCTTCTTTATCTCTGTTTGCTTTTATGCTACCTTCTCCCAACTAACAATGATCTATTCCACACTCTCCTTGATCTCCATTCCCTTTGTCCTGTTTTCACAACCTACACTTTCTTATCTATACACTTCCTTATCTATGTACCTCCCACTCCCCTGACATCAGTCTGAAGAAGGATCTCGACCCAAAATGTCACCCATTCCTTCTCTCCAGAGATGCTGCCTGTCCTGCTGAGTTACTCCAGGATTTTGTGTCTATCTTCTGACCAAATCTCTTGTTGTTTCCTTGCATTCTTATTTTGGCCTACCCAATTAGTTTTTTTTATCCATGTGTCACTAAAGTTGTTGGTCTTGCCTGTACTGGACCCCACCCTGGTACATCGATCGATGAGGGTAGGATGGTGGATCTTGCCTACATGGCATTTGACACGCCAAATGTGGCCCATCCTGCATGGCAGGCTGATCCAGTAGATTAAGATGTATGATATCCCTGACTTTGGGTAGTCCACATTTGGAGTATTATGTGCAGTTTTGGTTGACCCATTACATAAAGGATGTACAGGCAATGGAAACGGTGCAGAGGTTTACAAGAATGATGCCTCGACTAGGGTGTGCTGGCTACATTAAACAGATGGACAGATATGGAATGCTTCCGCTAGAATGCCAGAGTTTGATGAGAGACCTGACAGAAGTACATAAAACTATGAGAGGCATAGATAGTATAGATAGTCAGGACAGGGATGGTCACGGTGGCGCAGTGCTGGAGTTGCTGCTTTGCTGTGCTTGCAGCGCCGGTGACCCGGGTTCGATCGAGACTACAGGTGCTGTCTGTATGGAGTTTGTACGTTCTCCCCAAGACCACGTGGGTTTTCTGCGAGATTTTCAGTTTTCTCCCACACTCCAAAGACGTACAGGTATGTAGATTAATTGGCTTGGTGTATGTGTAAATTGCCCCTAGGTTAGTGTTAATGCGTGGGGGTCGCTAGTCGGTGCGGACTCGGTGGGCAGAAGGGCCTGTTTCCACACTGTATCTCTAAACTAAACTAAACTAAACTAAACATGATGGAAACATTAAATACTAAAGGGCATAGTTTTAAGATGAGAGTTTAAAGGAGATGTGCAGGGCATGTTTTTTCACAGTAAGTGATGAGTGCCTCGATGGCACTGTCTGAGGTGTGGTTGAGGCTGCTTGTAAATCTATTGTCTTGCCTTCACAGGTGTTGGATCAAAATCCTGCAATCCCCTCCAAAAAGACTAGGTCAGGTTTCTGCCTCATCTCTGTCCTTGCTAGGAATCTCATACCTAGGCAACAAATTAGTAAGATTAAATGAGAACTTACCAGTTCGAAGTTTGATCTGTATTTTATGAGGAGTTACGATGAGGGACTACGTGAAGACCCCGTCCAGCACGCGTGCGCGACATTCTTCAAAGCAGCGGTGTGGATTCACAGAAAAAACACAACGATTGAAATAAATATAGTAAAGAAAAAATAAGAACTTGATTACCAGTTGATCTGTATAAAAAAGGGTGGGAGCGGAGGGCACGTAGTCCCTCATCGTAACTCCTCATAAAATACAGATCAAACTTCGAACTGGTAAGTTCTCATTTAATCTTACTATTTTATTTCGGAGTCACGTGAGTGACTACGTGAAGACTTCAAAGCTTCTGTGATTCCGAACCGTGTACCAGCTCATGCTTCACTCACTGTCTGAAGACCTTAGAGGGAGGAAGTATGTTATCGCGATCAAGAAACCTGTTTGTGAACAAAAAAGGTTTATTAATGACAACAAAAACAGAGAGCTCCCCAGGGCTCAAATTAAATATTATCTGCAGACTCTAAAATTCTGTCTGCAAATGTAGCAGGTTGCGCCAGCGGTTTATTATAAAACCTTTGGAAAGTTCTTTCCGAGGACCATCCTGCTCTGGCCAGAGTATGGTCAATTGGCACGTCCATTTGACTAGCCGCCGACGTAGATGCAGCCCTGGTGGAGTGAGATTTGTAAACATTCGTATTGACTCCCGCGGACTTAAGCACCTGCTTGAGCCACCTTGAAATGGTTTGGCTCGTCACCTGACCATGAGGCTTCTTGTGGCTTATCCATAAGGCTTTTTCTCTCCCTCTTAAGTTGTATGTTGTGTCTATGTAATTGGCGAGGTGGTCTTGGCACACAGCCGTGGTTCAGATGAATATGCCCAGAACTCCATGACTGGAGGCGTGGTACCTGGTCTAGTTTGTTTGACCAGTCCCTGAATATGGAATGTGAAACAGTCCAATGACTCTGTCATGCTGTCGAGCCTCAGGAGGTGGAGGGATTGTACCTTTTAAGCTGACACTAGTGCCATGAGCATGACTGATTTCAGTGTAAGTTGTTCCAGCGTGAGTGCCCTGGGCGGTGGCCATCCCCTAAGGTACGTCAGCACAATGCTGACATCCCAGATCTGAGTGTACCTTGGTCTGGAGGAGTTAGTATTAAAAAAGCCCCTCATGATTTTGATTCCTAGTGGATGGGACCCCAAAGCCAGTTGTCCTGCTGCTGGAACCAAATAAGCTGACAACGCACTCCTGGCTGTATTTATGGCGCTGTAGCTGAGTCCTTCCTGATGTAATCCAACCAGGAATTGCACAACACTGGTGGGTGTCGCTGTAGTGTAGGTAGTTCCTGTTTTGGAGCAATACCGTTCCCATTTTAAGAGGGGAGAGAGCGAACGCAGTCCCCCACTACCACAAATTTTGCAGTCGAGTATCCCGCATTTGGGGACATCGCAGGCGTCAGCACACCCGAAGTGCAATGGGATAGCCTTGTCCTGGGAAAACCTCCTGAGTGATCAAGGTATCTCCCCTGCCAGGTAAGTATTCCTTATATTGGTCAGGTATTGTCTCCTGGTGGACTCCCGGTGGGATGCGGTCATCATGTTGATGGCGTCCTCAGACAGTCCCAGGCCCAGTAGAGGTCTTTTTAGAATCTGCAAGCCAGGAGATTGACTCTGTCATGGCACGGGTGACTAATGCCTGACACTGGGTGGATTAATAATTCCGGACTGCTGGGGACGGAATCCAATTGAATCTTCCGTAATACCCGACTGATGAGGCAGAAGGGAGGAAAAGCATAAAAGAACATTTTTCCCCCCAATACAGCGTGAATGCATCAACTGCTGCTGCCTCAGGGTCTGGTTCCCAAGCGACATACGTTGGTACCTGGTGATTCAGCCTGGATGCAAATAGATCGATATCTGGTGTGCCATTTTGCTTTGTAATTTCGGCAAATATTTTGGGATTTAACATCCATTTGATGTTATCGTTAAATTTGCGTGACCTGGTGTCTGCCACTGTATTTTTGACCAATTTATCACACGATATTGACTTTATACCACACATGTGGTTGATATAAGCCACCACCGTGGTATTATCTAATTGCAACCGGACATGTGCATGATGCGTATTAGATGCATATGCTTTTAAACCATAAAACGCACCCAACATTTCTAAATAGTTGATACCCCGTGTCTGTAGGCAAGATGATTCAGAGTTAGTCCATCTGCCCCCTGTGCTGGATAGCATGTTAGTTGCTCCCCAGCCCAAGGCACTGGCATCCGTTTGAATGGTTAATACTGGGTTGGAGATAATTATGGGACTGGAACTGAGGCTAATGTTCCTTGTCCACCATTGTAACTCTGTAATGGATTCAGCAGTTAAATACATGCTCGGTCAAAGTGACCTGAGTTTTGCTTTAGTTCGTGCACTTTTGTTCTTTGTAAATTTTGGTAGTGCAAAGGCCCAAATTGTACAGCTGGAAAAGCTGCTACCATTTTACCAACAGCTCTAGCTACCTGCCGTATGGTTGGCTGACGTTTATGCATTAGTTCGTGGCATGATAGTGCCAATTGTGATGCTTTCCACTTTGGCAGAGTTACAACCATGCGAACAGTATCAATCGTAAATCCAAGATAGTCCATGGTAGTGGACGGTGTAAAATTGGATTTATCTGGATGTATGACAAACCCCAAAGTTTCAAACAAACGTTTGGTGGCTGCTACTGCCAAAATAGCTGTCTCCAAGGTTTCCCTATCTAAGTACGCCATGACTATATGCTTTTGTTTTGTCAATAATGCCAAGGCGGGTTTTAAGCTTCTAGTGAAACCTTGGAGCGGAGGTTAGTCCATTTGGTAAGGCTTTAAATTGACATAGCTGTTTCATCCAGATAAATTTTTAATTATTTACGGTGCTCCTTGTGTATGGGTACTGAGTAGTAGGCATCTTTTAAATCAATGCCTGCTAGAAAGTACCCTGTAGACACAAATTCCAAAGGTTCATGTTTTGTTCTTTCAATGACACCTTTTGCTAGTAGCCTCACAAGTTCAGCTTGACCCTCTTGTTTGTCTTTGACTGAGAGGGTGAATACCCTTTGGGGTATGTGCTGAACTGGCGGAATGTTTTCATGAACAAAGTCAATTTTATAGCCATGAATGCAGGTTAGTATGTATTTGTCATTAGTGATGGTTTCCCATGCATGCAAAAAACAAGTGCAATCTCCTCCCTGTTAGTATAGAGTCCCTACTGCTCATATGCCGAAAGGTACCAGACCCACCTACCTCCATGGTGATTGGTGTTAATTCTTCTTCTGCCTCTTCGCTGGACGATGAGGTGTCTGCTGGGCTGTAGAGGGCTGCTGTTGACGTTGATGTTGTTGTTGGGGGGTGGCGCATTTTCCATGGGGTCCGCTCTGGGCCCTGGCCTAAAAGGCTTACGGGGAATGGTTGCGGACCCCGAGCTTTCACCAGTCCCATATGGTGGTTTATGACTGGTGGACGCCGTGAGGTACTGCCGCCTGGGTTTGTTAGGTCTGCTCGGTCCCAAGCCTGCCCTCACGAGACCAAAGGTCTTGGATTCTTCCTCTAGGTCTTTCACCTTTTTTGGGAGATCCTTTCCAAAAAGCAGAATTGGAGGTTCTGAACCCGGTGTTTTGCAGAGTCCCGCAAACTTAGGGTTGAGGGCAGGCTTGATAATTTCCGTAAACCATTTATTTGGTATTGAGTGGTGCACAGCAGAGCTAGTGTATCTTGCTGATTTGTGGAAATGTCCACACCATCAATGGACCGAGCATATGATGTTATCGCTGCAGTCAGTTTAAGGATTTTCTGGAGCTTCAACTCCAGGTTCCTGCCCCAAATGTCCCCAAATTTGGCTGTTTACAGCTGGTACATTTAATGATGTACAATTTTCTGGGGCTGTGTATAGCTCAAGAGCCTCATTGACCACCCGTTCTTGTAGGGTTTTTGAGGACAGGTGGTCAATGCTGGCTGCAAGTTTCGGCTCTAAAGGCCGACCCCCTCGTGGAATGTCCACGTAGCGGTTGACCACACCCAGCAGCTCTTCCTGATCCTGTACACTCTGCGTACTCCGGACATCTTCAGCCAACAACCCCTCTTCTTGACCAGCCCAGACCTGGTCGCCAATGCTGCCTTCAAACGAAGGTGAGGCAATGGCCAGTGCCCCTAAAGGGCACTGCGGGAGTGCCTGGGCGATCTGGGCCCTCCCTTGGCGAGTCTGCTGCTGCTCTCAGCAGATCTCGCTGGAGCATTGCTCCATAAGCCGTTTTAGGCTTAGGCGGCTGCCAGTGCCGCTGTGTAGCGGTGTAGCATCTTCGTCCGAATCGTCCAGACACTACCGCCCGGTTCTGGCTGCAGGTACCTCCAGCCCGCTGCTCAGGCTGCACTAGCGGTGCTGGGCTCGGCTCGGTAGTTGTGCCGCCTCTTGCCCCCCCTCCAAAGAACGTTCCTCAACGGAAAACGAACGGGGGCGACTGCAAATTTCTTTCCTCTGGTCTTGGTCATCTTGGGACCTAAAGCAGACCAGAGAGAAAATACTTACGGCCACGGTAGAACTTACCTGTCGGCCCGACTTTTTAGTTTGTAGCGGGAGCACCTTGAACTCCCGTTCGTCGCGGTGCACTGCATGAACGCTAATGTCGCGCACGCGTGCTGGACGGGGTCTTCACGTAGTCACTCACGTGACTCCGAAATAAAATCAGGGTCACCCAGATTGCACACACAGATGGAAACAAACTCACAGTTAAATATTAACAGAAAATAAATATATCAGTACATGTTAAATGCTAATAAAGTTAATGTTTCACGCTGAATGGGGTGTGGGAATTTGTTGACTCGGGAATGGAATTTAGTTTTGTCTGAATATTTAATGTACCTGGTAAATACACTTAAGATATCAGCAATCAAGTAATTATTATCTGTTTCCACAATCACCACAATAGATCAGTAAAGCACAGGAACACAGAAGCTTTGTCCCACAATGACTGTGCTGAACATGATGCCAAGACCAACTCCTATTTGCCTGCACGTAATATACCTCCATTCCCTACAACATCCTACAACAATAAGGCCAGCATGGTGGTGCAGCACTGGAGTTGCTGCCTTCAGTGCCAGACACCCAGGTTCAATCCTGACTATGGGTGCTGTATGTACAGAGTTTGTAAGTTCTCCCTATGACCACATGGGTTTTCATCGGGTGCTCACTTTTCCTCCCACACTCCAAAGACGGACAGATTTCAAGGTTAATTGCCTCGGTAATAGCTGTAAATTGTTTATAATGTGAAGATAGTGCTGGTGCACAGGTTAGTGTGGATTCAGTGGCGCAGCGGTAGAGCTACTGCCTCATAGCACCAGAGACCGGGTTCAATCCTGACTATGGGTGCTTGTCTGTACGGACTTTGTAAGTTCCTGTGAACTGCGTGGGTTTTCTCAGAGATCTTTGGTTTCCTCCCACACTCCAAAGACGTACATGTTTGCAGGTTAATTGGCTTAGTATAAAGTACAATTGTTCCTAGTGTGTACAGGATAGTGTTAGTGTGCAGGAATCGCTGGTCGGTGCGGTCTCGATGGGCTGAAGGGCCTGTTTCTGTGCTGCATCTTTAAACTAAACTAAACTAATCATTTTGCTCTGTTCTTCTCACCCTGAGCCAGTTCTCAACCTGTTTTCGGAATGCCTGTAGATGCTTATTTCTATCTTACTCAGAGAGTGGTGGATGCATGGAACACACTGCCAAGGGTGGTGGTGGTGCAAGTCCATATGACAGTGGCATTTGAGGCTTTTTGATAGGCACATGGATAGGCAGTGAATGGAGGCATGTGCATCGTGTGTACGTAAAAATGGGCTTAGCTTAATTTGGTATGATGTTTGGTGCAGGCATTGTAGACTGAATGGCCTGTTCCTGTGCTGAACTGTTTTATTTTCTCTGTCCTATTTTAACACCAGTGCTGCAGGAGAATGCGGCGATCACATTCCGCAAAGCAACTACTGCCTCAGACAGAATAGATGGTCAGAGCCTTCCGCCCAAGTGCAGAGACTAAAATAACTTTAAGGTGTGAGGGACAAAGTTTAAAGTAGGTGTGCGGGGAATTTCTTTTACACATAGAGTGGTGGGTGGCTGGAGCACACAGCCAGGGGAAACTATAATAGTGGCTTTGAAGAGGCTTTTAGATGGACACGCTAATATGCAGGGAGTAGAGGGATATGGATTACATGCAGGCAGAAGGGTTTAGTTTAATTTAACATCATGTGTGTCACAGGCATTGTGAGTTGAAGGCCTGCTTCTGTGCTGTGGAGACACAGGGAACTGCAGATGCTGGTTAACAAAAATGGCACAAAATGCTGGAGAAACAGCAGGACAGGCAGCATCTCTGGTGAACATGGAAAGGTCTTGACCCGACACATCACCTATCCATCTTCTCTACAGATGTCGCCTGACACACTGAGTTACTCCAGCACTTTG
The DNA here is from genome assembly GCF_053455715.1 of Rhinoraja longicauda. NCBI lineage: Eukaryota > Metazoa > Chordata > Chondrichthyes > Rajiformes > Arhynchobatidae > Rhinoraja > Rhinoraja longicauda. The sequence goes on along the minus strand of NC_135971.1, from coordinate 39,645,849 downwards.
CGTCTTATTTTGTTCCTGTGCTGTACGGTTCGGAGTTCTATGTTCTTGAAACTCCTGTATAAATACAAATCATATTCTTCATTTAGTCATCCGGTCTTCTCACATTTATTTCAAATTCAGGATTTTGTTGTCTGAGAAAAGAGGTACGTATTCTGCCCCCCAAAAGTTTCACTTACATCAGCCATGTACACCATGGCATGTACATTCACGTACACCAGTCAAGGGAAGTTGACCATTTTAGTGGACAAAATCATCAACTCAAATCAAAACGGGAAATGCAGGAGAAAAGCAGACCCTTTGACCTGAAACATTAGCCCTCATTTAACCCCCCACAGAGGCTGATTAATTTGCTGAATGTTTCCAGCATTTTCCCTTTTTATTTTAGATTTCCAACATCTGCAATTTTTAATTTATTTTGCTATCCGCTGAAAGGTGTTGGTGAAACTATACTGAATGTCAGGACTTTTAGACAGTTCTGTTGTAAAGTGAGCACGGTAAACCCTAATTGTAATGGATCCCTTTATAACAGTTTAAGGATATAGCGGATGAACCTGCCACTGCCTCTCCTGTCGAGCACAGTTTCACTGTCTGCTTAGAGCCCCAGTTTCCGACACCACCCCCGACAGTAATATGCTGCATATGTTCTACCAATCAGTGATAGCCAGTGCCATCTTCTACGCTGCTGTGCGCTGGGCAGCAGGGCGAAGGCCGCGGACGCCAACAGTATTAACAAATTCATCGGGAAGGCTGGCTCTGTCCTGGGAGCGGAGTTGGATTCATGGGAAGTGATCTAGGGGAAGGGAGGATGCCCCTCAAACCGAGGAGCATCCTGGACAATACAGCTCACACTGGTCAACCTGAGAAGCACCATCAGCAACCGACTGGTTCCACCAAGATGCAGAACAGAACGCCACAGGAGATCCTTCTTCCCTGTGGCTATCAAACTGTATAACTCCCCCTTCTGTCGTAGGGTAGACTGAGGTTTAGACTGACCACCCACCCCCAATCTTTGCACATCCCCAATCCTTTCCACTCGACACTTTAATTTCATGTTTCATGAACTATGTGTTTTTGTGTTTTTATGGCTGTTGGGAGATTAATTTCCCTCCTGGGATAAACAAAGTTCTATTGCACCATATCGACTGGCAAGGTGCACCAGTGAGCTCTGCTTCACCCACTGCATGGGGTCCGGTTGATGCAGCTGTTGCTGCAGTTCATGTTGTAGCCCCTGGGGACAGCACTTTCTCTGGGCCGCCACCACCTACAGGACGCGCTCGGTCGCACTGGAGCTCCTTCACCTCCCACCTGCTTCTTCCTCGGATAGACAGAAAAAGCTGGAGCAACTCAGCAGGACAGGCAGCATCTCAGGCGAAAGGAAGAGGGCGGCACGGTGGCGTAGCGGAAGAGTTAGTACTTTACAGTGCCAGAGACCCGAGTTCGATGCCGACTACAGGTGTTGTCTGTACAGAGTTTGTACGTTTGTCCGATATCTTCGGTTTCCTCCCACACTCCAAAACGTTGAGGTTTGGAGGTTAATTGGCTTGGAATAAATGTAAATTCTCCATAGTGTGTGTAGGATATGGTTAATGTGCAGGGATCGCTGGTCGGCGCGGACTCCGATGGTCGAAGTGCCTGTTTCTGCACTGTATCTCTAAACTAAACTAAAAGGTGGTATTTCGGGTCGAGACCCTTCTGCAAACTGAGAGTCCGGGGAGAGGGAAATGAGAGATATGGAAATGTACAGAGAACAAATGAATGAAAGGTCTGCAAAATCAACGCCAGTTACTCCAGCTTATTGGGTCTATCTTCGGTGTAAACCACCACCTGCACTTCTTTCCTACGCACTTTGGCTGCTTCTTCCTGTCGGCCATCGCTTTGTCTGCTCCCACTCAACGGCCGCCACCCTCTCCTTCTCCGGTCTCTCTGTCCGCTATGTACTGTGATCAGGGTAAAATGCGAGTAGATATCCTTGTAAAATGGAACTGACCATCACCATTCAGCTAAGGTTGATGGGTATCTGCAATATGTGGGTAGAAGTAGAGAAGGAGGTCCTGTGCCTGTGGTGTCTGATAACAATATCCACAGTTTAAAATAATGGAGTAGAAAAGTGGAAACAAATTGGCAAATGTAATTTACATTGATACATACCTGTAGTTGAGTGTGAGTTTAGTGTATTGTCACGTGTATCGAGGTACAGTGCTAAGCTTCTGTTACGGCATGGCGGCACGGTGATGCAGAGATAGATCTACTGCCTTACAGCGCCAGAGACCCGGGATCGATCCTGACTATGGGTGCTGTCTGCAAGGAGTTTGTACGTTCTCCCATTCTCCCCGTGACCTGTGTGGGTTTTTTCCAAGATCTTCGGTTTCTTCCCACACTCCAAAGACGTACAGGTTTGTAGGTTAATTGTCTTGCTATAAATGTCAATTGTCCTGAGTGTGTGTAGGATAAATGCAGTGTGCAGGGATCACTGGTCGGTGCGTACTAGGTGGGCCGAAGGGCCTGTTTCCGCCCTGTATCTCTCAACTAAACTAAACTATATGTGCTAACCAGTCAGCGGAAAGACATGATCACAACCAAGCCATCCACAGTGTACAGATATATGATAAAGGAAATAACGTGAATAACGTATAGTGCAAGATAAAGTCCAATCACAGATTGTCCGAGGATCTCCATTGCAGGAGACAGTAGTTCATGACTGCACCCTAGTTGTTGGTAGGATGGTTTCAGTTGCCTGATAACAGTTGGGAAGAGACTGTCCCTGAATCTGGAGGTGTGAGGAATGAGTGGTGTAACATATGATGAATGTTTGACGGCACTGGGCCTGTACTCATTGGAGTTTGGAAGGATGAGGGGAGACCTCATTGAAACGTACCGAATAGTGAAAGCCTGGATAGAGGGGATGTTGAGAGGATGTTTCCACCAGTGGGAGCATCTCACCAGAGGGCACAGCCTCAGAATTAAAGTTTGCTCCTTTAGGAAGGAGATGAGGAGGAATTTCTTTAGTCAGAGGGTGGTGAATCTGTGGAATTCTGCCACAGACGGCTGTGGAGGCCATCAATGGATATTTTTAAGGCAGAGATAGATAGATTCTTGATTAGTGCGGGTGTCAGGGGTTATGGGGAGATGGCAGGAGAATGTGGTTAAGAGGGAGAGATAGATCAGCCTTGATTGATGGGTCGAATGTCCTAATTCTGCTCCTATCACTTATGATCTTCTGAACTCATGATTGAGTACAGAGCTGTCTGCAGTGTTAACAATGTGAAAACAAGTATATAGCTCAGATGTAGCATGATAAATCTTGGTAAAACTCATTCTAAAGTATTTTATTAAACACTCATAACACAGAAATGACACTGGTGGATATACAATAAAATTATCGGTCTGTTGTACATAAAACATGTCCACAGCTATTACACCACAGCTTTGATAATGAGTATTGTTCCCAGTGCTCTGTCGGGTCAACAAATAGGTTACTGTGTTCCATAAATACTCACATGACAAGGTACTGGGATGCTGTCTATGTGGAGTTTGCATGTTCTCCCTGTGACCACGTGGGGTTTCTCCAGGTGCTCCGGTTTACTCGCACATCCCAAAGATGTGCAGGTTTGTAGGTGAGTTGACCTTTGTAAAATTGTCCGAAGTGTATGGAAAGAGGATGTGAAAGAAGAATAACATAGAACTGGTGTGGAAGATGGTTGGTATCAACTCGATGGGCTGCAGGTTCTGCATCCATGCTGTATCTTGCAACTAAACTAAGCAATATTATCCAAGCTGTGGTGTGGAGCATGGTTCGTTTTGAAAACAAAGATCCCTGTTGACTGGCCCATCAAATACTTGAAGGACTGAGTGAAGCATTAAATGCAGATGCAATTACTTCTCCACTACACCATCATGTATGTGAAACAGGAATGCAGCTTATGTGACTAAGAGAAGTGGCAATATAAGCAGGAAGGAGCTGCAGATGCTGGTTTAAACCGAAGATAGGTTCAAAAAGCTGGAGTAACTCAGCGGGTCAGACCGCATCTCTGGAGTCTGAAGAAGGGTCTCGACCCCAAATGTCACCTACTACTTGTCTCCGGAGATGCTGTCTGACCAGGTGAGTTTTTTCAGCTTTTTGAGTCTATCTCTGGCAAGATATGTATATGATGTTTAAGAGGCTTTTAGATTGACAAACTGACCTGCAGGAAATAGAGGGATGTGAATCATGTGCAGTTGGATGAGATCAGTTTAGCATTTCATCATGTTCACCACAGACATTGTGGGCCAAAAGGTCTCTTCCTGAGCTGTACTTTTTTATGTTTTATTTTAAATAAGATTAGAAATCAGCTGTAAGCCCCCTTGAACAGACTGAACCATTCAGTAACATTATGCCCAATCTGATTTTGATCAGTTTACTTCACAATTCCTGCAATCCTTGATTAATTTCTGATCTAAAAATCTATGTGTCTCAACTTGGAAAATACTCATTCACCTTGTCTCCCCGGCTGGAATAGAAGGTTCAGGCAAATCTTCCACCTTCTGGAAAATAAAACTTATTTGTATCTATTTTAAAGGGGGACCCGACATGGGAGGACTGCCGAGAGCAAAGATGGTCCCAGGGTTGGGGGGAGGGGGGGGGGGGGGCGCGGATAACAAAGGTGAACCCAACATGGAGGGGCTGCCCAGAACAAAGAGGGACCATTGGGGACTGTAACAATTACGTTGTAACTGTGTCGGCGCCCTACACATGGGGACTCTTTGTATACCTTGTGTATGTTATGCAAAACAAAGAATTTCACTGTGACACGTGACATGTGATATAAAGTATCAATCAATCAATCAATCAAATGGGCGACCTTTTATTCCAAAATGTGGTGCAATGAATGAGTTTGCAATCACAGGATAACTGCAGTGAAGACAGCACTAAAAAAAATAATGGCTGAACGTAAAGCCACCCGTCAGCATTGATAGAATATAGAGCATAGAACATAGAACAGTATAGCACAAGGTCAGGCCCTTTGACCCACAATGATTGTGCCGAACATGATGCCAAGACAAGTTCTTATCTGCTTGCACATAATCTATATCTCTAAACTAAAATCTATATCCACCCATTCCCTGCATATCCATGTGTCTATCGAAAAGTCTCTCAAATGCCACTGTCGTATCTGCTTCCACCACCACCCCTGGCAGCACATTCCAGTCACTCACCACCCTTTGTGTAAAACACTTGCCCTGCACATCTTTTTTAAACTTTGCTCTCATTGTAAAGCTAAACCCACTCATGTTTGATAGTTCCTTCCTTGGTGAAAACTCTGACTGTCTGCCCTCTCTCTACCCCTCACAGTTTGATATATTACTGTCAGGTCTCCCCTCAATCCCCTCTCTCTACCCCGCACAGTTTGATATATTACTGTCAGGTCTCCCCTCAATCCCCGACACTCCAGAGAAAACAATCCAAGTCTGTCCAACTTCTCCCTGTGGCTCAGACCCCACTAGTCCAGGCATCATTCCGGTAAACCTTCTCTCCATCCCAAAGGAAGCTGCTTGTGCTTCATGGTCACTGCAGTCCTCTCCTGGTCTCTGCTGTTGTCAGCTGGTCCCTTCTGTTTATTGGGAGTGCTTCTCCTTTTCCTCTTCCTCCAGCAACCAATTCCAAGGATGATCCCCAGGAGAATGAGAGGAACGATTACAGCTCCAGTCACGATCCTAATCTTTATATCTTCTTTCACTGCCCTCTCTGTAGGCATTTATGGTCCATTTTCAATATTTATTGATCAATAACAACATTGTAATGATTTTATTATCTACATTAAACTAGCACTGTTCACATCCAATTACAAAGCAATAAAGTCTTAGGTTTATGTAATTGTCCAGAGGATGGATGGGTTAAAAAAAATCAATGAAAAGTCGTTAAAGTTCATATTACAATTGAGGCTTTGTGATTTTATCTGCAGCACTTAATTAAGAATTTAAAGAATCAAATACATGTCAGAAAAAGATTATTTGCACTGTTGAGGTATTAAAGGATATTTTCGTTGATGATTGTTATTATAGCAAGTAAAAATGAACCCATTTATAGCTGTTAATATTTCAAAAGTTTTAAACTTTGCTGACATTTTAATGAAAGCTGAGAGTTTAATTTTTTCACACACATTCTTTCTCTCTCTCCCTCTCTCCTTCCCTCCCCCTCGCTCTCTCTATCTCACACACACACACACGCGCACACCCACGCGCACGCACGCACGCGCGCACACGCACACGCACACCCCCCCCCCCACCTGTCTATTTGTACAGCTTGGCCCTGTTGTAAAAATCTTTGCAGAAGCCATCTCAGGAACAAATAAGTCAGCTAAAGAACTGCTGCTGCTATTTCAGTCTGATAATGGGGTCGGATTTTGCACCACTCTTGTCCTTTTGTACAACTAACTACAATTAGAAAATTAGCTGGATGACCAAGAAAGAAGATAAGAGACCTTGGCCAGGATCAGCCTATCTTGCCTCCATTGTTCCGACATTTGGATGGTGAGTTGAGGGTGACATAAGAATAATTTTGACCAGAAGCCCTTGGAGCGGAATTAGGCCTTTCAGTCCATCGAGTCTACTCCACCATTCATTCGTGCAGATCTATTTTTACTTCTTAATCCCATTCTCCTGCCTTCTCTCTGTAACCTTGGACACCCGTAGTAATCAAGAACCTATCAATCTCTGCATTAAAAATAGCCAATGACTTAGCCCACACAGCTGTCTGTGGCAATAAATTTCGCAGATTCACCACCCTTTGAATGAAGAAACTCCTGCTCACCTCCATTTTGAAGGTAATTCCTTTTAATCTGAGCCTGTGCCCTCTCGTTCTAGGCTCTCCCATTACTGGAAACATCCTTTCCACATCCACTAACTAGGCCTTTCATTATCTGGTAGATGTCAATTAGATCCCCATTCATCCTTCTAAACTCCTGCGAGTGCAGGCCCAGCGACTTCAAACACTTCTCATACGTTAACTTAATCATCCCCAGGTCATACTTCCTCTGGACCCTCTCCAGAGCCAGCGCATCTTTCCTCAGATATGGGGCCCAAACGGCTCACAATATTCCAAACATGGCCTTCACCAGCATCAGCATTATACCATTGTTTTTTTATTCTCGTTCTCCCGAAATGAATGCTAGCATTGCATTTGCCTTACTTACCACCGACTCAATCTGCAAACGAACTATTTGGGAATCCTGCACTAGTACTCCTAAGTCCCTTTGCATCTCAGATTTATGAATTCTCTACCCATTTAGAAAATAGTCTACGTCTTTATTCCCACTACCAAAATGCATAACCAGTCACTTGCTACACTGTATTTCATTTGCCTCTGCTTTTCCCACTCGGCAGAACTGTTGCCTTACTGCGCCACAGACCCGGGTTCAATTCAGACTGTGGATCCTGCCTGTACAGAATTTGTACCTTCTCCCCGGGAAATGCGTGGGTTTTCTCCTGGATCACCGGTTTCCTCCCATAGTCCAAAGACATACAGGTCTGTAGGTTAATTGGCTTGGTATAATTGTAAATTGTCCCTGATAAGTAGGATAATGTAAGTGTGCAGGGATCGCTGGTTGACGCTGACTCGGTGGGCCAAAGGGCCTGTTTCTGCGCTGTATCTCTTAAACTAAAACTACATTCCATTGAATATCAATATTTCTGGGCAATTAATAACCACAATTAGATAACCACAAATTAATAATGGGCAGCACAGCGGCGTAATGGTAGAGCTGCTGCCTTACTGCGCCAGAGACCTGGGTTCGATCCTGACTACAGGTGCTGCCTGCACGGACATTATACTTTCTCCCTGTGACTGCATGAGTTTTTCCGGGTGCTCCGATTTCCTCCCACACTCCAAAGACATACAGGCTTGTAGGTTAATTGGCTTGTGTAAAATTGTAAATTGTCCCTAGTGTGTAGGATAGTGTAAATGTTCGGGATGATCACAGTTCGGCGAGGACTCAGTGGGCTGAAGGGCCTGTTTCTGCACCGTATCTCCAAAGTATAAAGTCCAAATCCACAGTTTATGTAACAGTGAGAGTTGAGGCTGTTATCTCAGTCCAGGAGGTTTATTGTCTCAAGTGATCAGACTAATTGACTTGCCACTTACCCTGTGGAACATTGACTCCCTGCAGCAGAGTTGCATGTTCGATGTAACAGGAGAATTTTGCCACATCTTCTCTACTCAGTTGAATTGTATTCTTCAGCTGGTAAGTCCCATCCCAATTGGGCAACAGATCACTGGATTCAGACTCGGGGACCACCTCATCATCTCTCAGCCATGTTACATCGATGGCCTGTGGGTAGAAGCCTGTGGCAAGGCAGGAGAGTCTCAGTGATCGAGACCCATCACGTTTAATCCCAATAAACACCTCAGGGGTTTCTGCATGTGTAAGAAGCATTAGAATCAGTGAAGATATGAAGAAAAGCCTTCAGTTGTAAGATCACTCCACCTCACCTCTTTCCCAATCAGAGCTTTTTCTCTGGCTGAACAAAGTTTCCAGGCTAGACACAAAATGCTGGAGTAAATCAGCAGGTCAGGCAGTATCTCTGGAGACAAGGAATGCCCAGAGATGCTCCCTGACTCGCTGAGTTACTCCAACATTTTGTGTCTATCTTCAGTGTAAACCATCTTCTGCAGTTCTATCTTACACAGAGTTTCCAGCTGTTTCTCGTTTCATTTTGCATTTCTGGCAAAACAACAAAATATTTTGTTTTAATATCACTGACATGTTCTTTATCTTAGCTCCTGACTTTAACTGACAGTGCAGATGGAAGGGCCAATGGAGGAGTATAACTCACCATTGGGATTGATACTGCAGACATGATGGCTTCTACTTGTTCATGAATCTCTGCTGAATAATAACATTAAATATTCCAAGAGGGTATGGGAGGAACAAGTTCTTCAACCAGAGAACTGTTGGAAATTGGATGTCACCATCCTAAGGAATAATAGAGGCAAATAGTGAATCGGATTGGGTTTCTGATCAGCACAGCAACAGACTCTTCAGGCCACAAGGCCCGAAGGCCTGAACATAAGGCCAAGATACATATCCCTCCATTTCCTGAATGTCTATGTGCCTATGGATAGAGCACACTGGTGCAATATTTATCTTTCACTTGCACTTTCTAACCACTGTCTCCATCTAAGAGGCACATTGCCAGCCAATTTACTGACACCCTCTTCCATGAACAGTCAAACTGCTGCCTTACAGCGCCAGAGACCTGGATTTGATACCGACTGCAGATGCTGTCTGTATAGAGTTTGTATGTTCTCCCCCTGACCTGCATGGATTTTCTCCGATATCTTCGGTTCCCCCCACACTCCAAATACTGTAGGTTTGTACAAAGGTTTGTGGGTTAATTGGCTTGGTATAAATGCTAATTGTCCCTGGTGTGTGCGGGATAGTGTTAGTGTGCGGGCGTCGCTGGTCGGGCCTGTTTCCGAGCTGTATCTCGAAACTAAACTGAACAGCCAAGTGACAGAATGAAGTGCATGATATTTCCCACCTGGTCTTTCGAGGATATCCCCTGGCCCCACCCGTCAGAGTGCCTACGTCGTGTACCTCTCCTCTGTAGCGCTTCTTGTCCACACTCAAGATATATCAGCAGCCACTTCACACAGTCCTTCTCCAGGAGACCTTTGAAATACTTGTTCATGAAGGTGTTGACATTCCACCGATCTGCTAGCGCCTGGAAATCTGGATTTAGTGCAACCCAACGCATCCTGTCCTTGTCGAAAGCACAGGCATCCTCCCCGTCATAGCCCAGTGTTATAAACCCATCAGTGGAATTGTCACTGTCCATTCCACAGCCGCAGAAACCCTGGACAATGTAAACAGCTGGGGCTGAGGGAGGGGTGGAGGATATGAGTTGTGGGGAGGGGGATGGAGGGGAGAGGCAAATAACAAATCAGTTCTCAGCGTGGTACAAACAGGCATCACAGAACACGGAACACAGAGCAGAACAGCACAGGAGCAGGTTTAGTTTATAACACTGGTTTAGTTTATAACCCTTCGGCCCACCGAGTCCGCATCGACCAGCGATCCCCGCGTATTAACACTGTCCTACCCACACTAGAGTTAATTTACACATACACCAAGCCAATTAACCTACATGCCTGTACATCTTTGGCGTGTGGGATGAAACCAAATATCTCAGTGAAAACCCACGTGGTCACGGGGAGAATGTGCAAACTCCGTACAAACAGCACCCGTAGTCCTGATCGAACCCAGGTTGCAGGTGCTGCTAGCGCTTTAAGGCAGCAACTTTATCGCTGCACCATTCCTTTAACTCACAATGTCTGTGCTTAAAATGATGCAAAATAAAGTAGTCATATGCCTGCATGGGATCCATATGCTTCCATTCCCTGCATTTCCATGTGCCCATCTAAAAGCCTCTTAAACACCATGTCTTCCTTGCCTGTCTGATCCCAGGCCCCAATTCTTTCTTCTGTGCCAGATTGCCACAGCCCTCAATTTTGCGATGTTTCAAAAGTGTGCCCACCCGTTATATTTCGCCAGTATTTCAGCCTTCATTATCTTTAAGGGTGAAAGTGAGTAGCTTACAATGTTGAAATAAGCATGGTTTCATTTTTATCTAAAAGACATATTGTAGTGGCCTGGCGGAGGCCAGAGAAAAGGCAAGACGTCAGGCAGTTTAAGATAAGGTTCTTTATTAGGCTGTGAGCTCCTGCTCACAGCGTAGTCCACCTAGGGATGAGCCACGCCTCCCAACGGGCTGGCTTTTAACCCCTTACGCCTGTCCGTCACGTAACGAGGGGGCTGACCCAAGGAGTGGCCTGAACGCCGGGACCGCCACAATATAGAGGTTAGGAATAGGAATAGGAATAAGAATACTTTATTTCCACATGTGACGAGGCACAGTGATATTCTTTGCTTGCATACACAATGTATACAAATACATATCTAGATTCCTGTGGCTAACTAACAGAATGTTATGTAGATATAGGTTGAAATAGGGTTTGGAACTTCACAATTGAAGTTGAGTTTAGATCTTGACAGCATCTGTGGAGGAAATGGAGAGACAATATTTCAAGTTGGGTTCTTCAGACTACTCCTGATCCAAAATGTTATCTGTCCATTTCCCTCCCCAGGTGTAGCCTGACCTGCTGAGTTCCTCCAGCAGTTGATTTTTCAATTAAGGTTCCAGCATCTGTAGTCCTGTACAGTGGTGGAGCAGACAGGGATGTTCTTCTCTTACACCCTTCCTAAGCAGTTGTGCTACACCACCTTTGATTCAAGTCGATGTCCAGTTGAATTTAATCTTAGCAGTACATTTTATACCAGTGTAGCAATGAACTCAGGAACAGGTTTGGACAGTGCACTGGTACAGCTGATAGAACTGCGACTTCATAGCTCGAGCAACCCAACCTCTTTGCACACCTGGGGTGCTCTGTGCAGTTTGTCATTTGACTGCATTTGTTTCCCTCAGGTCCTCCAGTTTCCTCCCATTCCCCAAACCCATTGGTGTTGGTTGTTTCTCCCTGGTCAACTCGCCCCTTCGCACCAAAAAACCACCCCGTCTCACAGGTACTTTCTCCTGCAATCAGCAGGAGATGCAACACCTGTCCCTATACCTCCCCCTTGGACTCTGTCCAGGGACACGTGCAGTCTTTTCAGGTGAGACAGAGGTTCATCTGCTCCAACTTCATCTACTGTATCCGCTGTTCCAGGTGTGGACTCCTATATATTGTCGAGACCAAGCGCCAGCTCGGCGATCATTTCACTGAACACCTCTGCTCTGTCAGCCTAAACCTAAGTTATCTCCCAGTTCCTGGACACTTTAACTCCCCCTCCCATTCCCACACTGATCTTCCTATCCTGGGGCTCCTCCACTGTCAGAGTGACGCCCAGCACAAATTGGAGCTTACAGCCCAGCGGTATGAACATTGACTTCTCTACAAGTAACCCTTGCTTTCTGTCTGTCCCCATCCCTCCCCCTTTCCAGTTCTCTGACCAGTCTTACTTACTGTCTCCGACTACATTTCATCTCTGTTCGCTTTGTTGTTACCTTCTCCCAGCTTTCAATTATCTATTCTACATTTTCCTTGATCTTCATTCCCTTTGCCCTGTTTTCACACTTCGTTATACATTTATCTCCCTCCCTCCTGACGCCAGTCTGAAGAAGGGTCTCGACCCGAAACATCACTCATTCCTTTTCTCCAGAGATGCTGCCTGTCCCGCTGAGTTACTCCAGCATTTGGTGTCTATCTTCAGTGGTGTTTGGTTAATTGGTGACTGAAAAATATCCCTTGTCCGTAGAAAAGTGCAGAATCTGGGGTGGGCAAAGGGTTGAGTGGTAAAATTGAGGGAATAAATGGGATTAATGTAGTTGTCCCCTGTTCCCTTCCAAGTATATATTCATCCCACCAGCTTTACATTTTACTCCGACTACTCTTTCCTTATCTCACACTATATTCTTTTTTTTAACTTCTACCCTTTCTCCCCCCCCCCCACCCCTACCTGTATCCATCTATCACTTACCAGGCTTTGTCCTGCCACTACTTTTCTTTTCCAGTTTCTCCCCTTACTCCATCACTTTAAATGGCCTTGTTCCAATATGTTTTCTGTCCATTTTTCCACAGAATGCTGCCTGACCCGCTGAGTTCCTCCTGTCTGTTTTAAATTCAGATTTGCAGCATCTGCAGTTTGCTGTTAATCCATCTTTGCACAATTGATGATCAGTTGTGGATTCAGTGAGTAGAAGGGCCAGTTTCCATGCTGTGTGACTCAATGTCTCAATGCCCCATGGTCTATATACTGAGGGCATGGACTAACCTCGAGTGGTGAGGGGGGAATCCTTGAGGAAAATTTACTTTTGCGGATGTAACACTAAAATAGTTCTGCCGTGTCAGAAGGGAAGGACTCAGACTTCTGCACTGTTGTGCATAAAGAACAAATGAAGTGCTTTGTCAGATGGGTAATGCTACAGAGCCAACAGGTCAGTCTGAAGGTTAAGGCAATGCAGCTGGGAAGTACATCAAGACAGTAGCACTGTCTGGGATTGTTATACTTTCTGAGGATTGTTGCCAAAGCTTAAGGAATGCTGCATTAACAGAACATTATTACAGAGGGAATACATCATAGTTACCATCTTGCACCTTAAATCAAGGTCCCATCTCTATGTTATCAGGCTAGAAATAAACTAATTGTTTCTCCCTCATTCCAGCCCCATAAAACAGATGATCCAATCCATCCACTTATTACTGGTGTTGAATATCAACACCAGTAATATTAACCCATAAAGAAACTATCACCAGTCAATGGGTGTTCAGCAGTTAGGACACATTTAATATAGAAGATGGGCTATGTCTCTATCAAAATGTGATGGAGTAAATATCCTAAACAGCAATAATGGTGCTGAAGTGAAAAAGGTTGCGAGCTTCTAGTTCCCTTCCTGCCTCAGGAGACTAAGGAAGATCGGCAGGTCTCCAATGACTCTTACAAACCTCTGCAAATGGACCATAGAAAGCACACTGACAGGTTGCATCACAACTTAGTTTGGAAAGGGTACTGCCCAAGACCGCTGGAAATTGCAGATAGGTGGAGATGTGGCACAGTCGATCACACAAACATGATTCCCCACCATTGACCCATCTGTACTTCAACTGGCTCAGAAAAGCAGACAACATAATCAAAGAATTGTCCCGCTCTGGTCATTCCTTCCTCTTCCTGCCTCCATCCAGCAGAAGGTACGTTAGCTTGAAAGCGTGCACTACCAGACTCAGTAACTGTTTCCTCCACTATCATATCATATCATATCATATATATAGCGCGGAAACAGGCCTTTTCGGCCCACCAAGTCCGCGCCGCCCAGCGATCCCCGCACATTAACACTATCCTACACACACTAGGGACAATTTTTACATTTACCCAGTCAAATTAACCTACATACCTGCACGTCTTTGGAGTGTGGGAGGAAGCCGAAGATCTCGGAGAAAACCCACGCAGGTCACGGGGAGAACGTACAAACTCCTTACAGTGCAGCACCCGTAGTCAGGATCGAACCTGAGTCTCCGGCGCTGCATTCGCTGTAAAGCAGCAACTCTACCGCTGCGCTACCGTGCCGTGTTATCAGATTTCTGAACAGTCCTCTCTTATGCTACGGTACTGTCCGATTCACCTCGACCCCACTGTACACACTGGACTTTGTCTCTGGCACTGGTGCATTACAATGTTGAGAACCATATTCTGCACTCTGTATCCTCCACGTTGCTCTACCTATTGTACTTGAGTTTGGTTTGATTGTATTTATGAATAGTATTCTTTGATGTGATTGACTAACATGCACAAAAACATTTATCGGAGTACTCCAGCAGTGGAGTGACAGCAACAAAACTAAAACTAAATCCATCTGTGCCATCACTGGGTCTCAACCCCAGGTCCGGTCAGGACACTTACTTGAGACACCATGTTGCTGTTGGTAAACTATCTCAGCATTTCCACTGACAATCCCGTGAAAACCTGCCACTGTGATGGCCATTGAATCCCAGTGATCCTGCGGGAAAGACTGGGCCATCCATCGCTGTCTGGGAACAGCCCGCTGCAGTGTGCTGTCATAATATGCTATCTGGAGGTCATCCAGCATTGCTACCATACTGTACTCGGGCAGCTCACTGAACCCATGGTTCAACAGGTAGTAAAATGCAAGAAGGTGAAAATCTGCAATGCATAAACAAAAGTACGATTGTATCATTCACTGTAAAGAACACAAAGAAGTCATTAATGGTAAAACTGATATCAATTCAAGAACTTTGTATAAGGGAGTCACAAGGACCTGCAGATGCCATGCTGGAAGAAATCAGTGGGCCAGGCTGCCTCTATGGGGGGACAATGATCAGGTGACATTTTGGGTCAGGAGCCTTTAGTTTAGAAACATAGAAACATAGAAAATAGTTGGAGAAGGAGGCCATTTGGCCCTACGAGCCAGCACTTCCATTCATTGTGATCAAGGCTGATAATGCACAATCAATAACCTGTGCCCAACTTCTCCACATATCCCTTGATTCTGCTCGGCTCTCGAGCTCTATATAACTCTCTCTTAAATTCATCCAGTGACTTGGCCTCCACTGCCCTCTGTGGCAGAGAATTCCACAAATTCACAACTCTCTTGGTGAAAAAGTTCCTTCTCGCCTCAGTTTTAAATGCCCCCCCCCCTTATTCTAACACTATGGCCCCTGGTTCTGGACTCCCCCCAACATTGGGATCATTTTTCCTGCATCCAGCTTGTCCAGTCCTTTTATATTTTTATATGTCTCTATAAGATCCCCTCTCATCCTTCTAAACAGTGAATACAAGCCTAGTCTTTTCAATCTTTCCCCATATGATAGTCCTGCCATCCCAGGGATCAATCTCGTGAACCTACACTGCACTGCCTCAATTACAAGGATGTCCTTCCTAAAATTAGGAGACCAAAACTGTACACAATACTCCAGATGTGGTTTTACCAGGGCCCTAAACAACTGCAGAAGAACCTCTTTACTCCTATACTGAAATCCTCTCGTTATGAAGTCCAACATGCCATTAGCTTTCTTCACTGCCTGCTGTTCCTGCACGCCAACTTTCAGTGATTGGTGTACAAAGCGTGCAGGTACAGCAGGCAGTGAAGTTTAGTTTTTAGCTTAGAGATACAGCATGGAAACAGGCCCTTCGGCCACTGAGTCACACTGACCAGCAACCCCCACACACTAACACTATCCTACACACATCAGGGTCAATTTACATTATACACGAAGCCAATTAACCTACAAACTTGTACGTCTTTGGAATGTGGGAAGAAACCAAAGATTTCGGGGAAAAACCCACGCGGTCACGAGGAGAATGTACAAACTCCGCACAGACAGTACCAGTAGTCAGGATTGAACCCATGTCTTTGCTGCTATAAGTGCAGTAAGGCGACAACTCTACCGCTGCACCACCGAGCCTTCTTCAAGAGTTGGCAAGATGGGGTCTGATACCTCCTCCACCAATTGTGGTCGGGGTATTGAATGATCCTATTGGATTGCTTCCCATCTTCTATTATTGTCTATCATGTCGATGTGCTCTACTAGTTACAATATTCCAATTTTTTTATTATTTTAATGAAATGGACACATTTTTATTATTTTAATAAAATGGACAAAGGGATACTTTATAGAATCAGACAGCAGGGAATCAGGGCCTGCGGCTCAACTTGCCACACCGACCAATATGCCCCATCTACACTGCCTCTATTTTATGTACATAAGTCGTAGGGGAATAATTAGGCCATTTAGCCCATCAGTCATTCATTCATGCCTGATCTATCTCTCCCTCTCAAACACATTCTCCCATTTTCGCCCCATAACCCTTGACACCCGTACTGATCAAGAATCTGTCAATCTTCACCTGAGAAATATCCATTGAAGTGGGCTCCACAGCTGTCTGAGGAGGCCCATATCCTTATAAACCTCTCCTATCCATGTACCTGATTAAATGTTTCTTAAATGTTGCGATAGTACCTGCCTGAACTACCTCCTCCGGCAGTTCATTCAGTACACCCACCACCCTTTGTGTAAAAAAAACTACGCCTTAGGTTCCTAATGAATCTTTCCCCCTTCATCTTAAACCTATGTCCTCTGGGTACAGCACATAACAAGTCCCTTTAGCCCACCAAGTCAGTGGTAACGATCAAACACCTATTTACACTTGTGGTACGCTAACCCATTTAACACTTTCCACTCTTCCATTAGTATCTCCTCCTCCCCTCCACAGATTCTAATACATATCTACGAATCAATTCACACTGGCTAATTTACTTCTCAGCCCGGGCATCTTTGGGATGTGGGGGGAAACTGGAATAACCAGAGGAAACACACAAGGTTGCAGGGAAAAAATAAAAATGCCGCACTTAGTGTGTAAGGAGACTGTAATAAACAGGGTCTAAACTGAAACTCGACACAAAATACTGAGTAACCCAATGGGTCAGGCAGCATCTCCGGAGAAAAAGTAAAGGTGACGTTTCGGGCCAAGACCCTTCTTCAGACTGAGAGTCACTTGGACTGGGAACCGAGTGATGTGAAAAGGTACATAGAACAAACTAATGAAAGATATGCCACCCCGACTCTATCTGAAGAAGTGTCTTGAGCTGAAACGCCACCTATTCCTATTCGCCAGCGATGCTGCCTGACTTGCTGAGTTACTCCAGCTTTTTGTGTCTATCTTCAGTGTAAACCAGCATCTGCGTCACCAGTCTGAAGAAGGGTCTCGACCCGCAATGTCACCCATCCCTTCTCCAGCGATTCTACCTGTCCCGCTGAGTTACTCCAGCTTTTTGTATCATCACTTTAAAGCAGCATCTGCAGTTCCTTCTTACACATCTACATTTCCTTCCTGCACTTTTTGGCTAAACTGAAACATCACCTATCCGTGATCTCCAGACATACTGCCTGACCTCCTGAATTACTCCAGCATTTTATGTGTATTAACCAGCATCTACAGTTTCTTGTTTCTACATCACCTATCCATGATCTCCAGACATACTGCATGACCTGCTGAATTACTCCAGCATTTTATGCGTATTACCCAGCATCTGCAGTTTCTTGTTTCTACATGAACAAGCAGTATTTGTTCTGTGGTAAAGATTACATGCAGCACACCAGACAGTGTCAAAGTTCATTGTGTTTAAGTGAGGTGAACAGGGGCCCCAAAGGGAGAGTCAGGTGTCTGTTTCAGTGTTACCAGGAGAAACATAAGAAGGCTAAGAGTGGAATACAGTAACGATAAAATCCATGTGACTTCCCTAAACACTTCGTAGCCGAGGTTTTATGTTTTATTATGTTTTATATGTTATTATTTCACACATTATGTTAACTTTCATCTAATAACAATGGGATTAAACTTCCAGAACGAGCATCTGATTAAAGGTTTGTAATCTCCAAGCCTTGACGATTGTCAGAATAGTTAGAAAAGAAGCATTGTGTGGGAAGAAATTGCCCATCAGATTCCCATTAAATCTTCCTCCCCCCCTCAATTTAAACCTGTGTCCTCTGGTTCTCGGTTCTGTAATCTGTTGAACATGTTGCCCACTTGCAAATTTCAAGATTGAGATTGATATATTTTTGTTCGTTAAGGGTGTAATGGGCTAGAGGTCAGATATAATGTCTGTGCCGAACATGATGTCACGTTAAACTAAACTCTTCATGCTTGTACATGGTTCATACCCCTCAATTCCCTGCATATCCACGAGCTTATCCTCAAGCACCTTAAATGTCATTATTGTCTTCTGGGAAGTGGTGGTGGGGTAATGGATAGGGTCTGCAGGAGAGGAAGCATGCAACAAACAGAACAAGATAACAACAACATTAAAAGAACATTGACTGTTAATTTAATGCAGGCTGATTTTTACCATCATTTGGGTGTCTAACAATAGCTGAGGAAATCTTGAAGAGGTGCGACACTGACTAATGCAGAGGTCGCTCCTTGATTGAAATTGCACATCACCGGTTTACCTGGATTCTGTCTGTGGCATTAGCGCAAGGACAGATTGGACAAACATGGATTGTTTTCTCTTGTGTACTGGAGGTTGAAGGGAGACCTGATGAAAGTGCATAAGATGGTGAGAGGCAGAGACAGAGTGGACAGTCAGAACCTTGTTCCCAGATGTCGAAGACCAGAGAACATCACTTTGTGGTTGGAGAAGCAATGTTCAAAGGAGATGAGCGGGGCAGGTTTTATTACATGGAGGGTGGTGGACACCTGTAATGTGCTGCCAGTGGTGGTGGTGGTGGCAGATACGACAGGTACATTTCAGAGGCTTCTATATAGGTACATAGATAGGCAGTGAATGGCCGGATATGAATCACGTACAGGCAAAGGAGATTTATTTATTTTGTTCGGCACAGACATTGTGGGCCGAAAGTAGACACAAAATGCTGGAGTAACTCAGCGGGTCAGCCAGCATCTCCGGAGAAAAGGAATAGGTGATGTTCCGGATCAAGACCCTTCTTCAGACTGAAGGACGAAAGATCTGCTCCTGTGCTGTATTGTCCTATGCTCTATGTTCATTATTTACCTGTATTCATTTCTTCTCTTCTATGGATTGCCAATGTAACCATAGTATATATATGGCTTCAATCAAACTTCCTCAAACTCAATTGCAACAAATCTGAAATCATTATCATTGGTCCAAACACGCTCACCAAATCCACCCAAAACTTCATCCTCAACATTGATGGTCTCCCAGTATCCACCTCACCTCACATCCGGAATCTTGGAATCATCCTTGATCAAACCCTCTCCTTCGACAAACACATCAAACACATCACAAAGACATCACAAAGACAGCCTTCTTCCACCTCAAAAACATTGCCCGTCTCCGTCCATCCCTCTCCTCCACAGCTGCAGAAACCCTCATCCACGCCTTCATCACCTCCCGTCTGGACTACTGCAACAGCCTCCTCTATGGCGCACCCTCAAAAATCATCAATAAACTTCAATACATTCAAAACTCCGCTGCCCGTCTACTCACACACACCTCGATCCGTGACCATATCACCCCCGTCCTTTATAAACTCCACTGGCTCCCCATCCCCCAGAGAATCCAGTACAAAATCCTCCTCATAACATACAAAGCCCTCCATAACCTGGCCCCATCCTACCTGACCGACCTCCTCCACAGGCACACTCCCACCTGCACCCTCCGCTCTGCCGCTGCCAATCTCCTATCCCCCCACATCCGGACCAAACTCAGATCCTGGGGGGACAGGGCTTTCTCCGTCGCTGCTCCCACCCTATGGAACTCACTACCCCAAACCGTTAGAGACTCCTCCACACTCACCACATTCAAAACATCACTGAAGTCTCACCTGTTCAGTACTGCCTTCAACCACTGAAGGTCACCTCACCTTCTGTCTCCTTTCTCTGTTCATTTATTTATTTACTTATTTATCTATTTATTAACTTCCCTATGTTCTCAAAATCTCTGTAAAGCGTCTTTGAGTATATGAAAAGCGCTATATAAATAAAATGCATTATTATTATTATTATATAACTTCTCACAGGAGCCTTCACAACTCAAGAATCACTGTTACCCAAAATTATTAATACATTCAATTCAATCATTCAATTAATACATCCAAGACAATGAACCCAGAGTAAACACAGGGACTGTGCAACAGAAAATAGAATCAGTTTTGTTGTTTCCACAAAGTTCACAAGTAGAAGCTGCATTGCTTACCAGAGGAGACAGTGGCCACACCATAAATGTTCAGTAAGGTAAAAAGAAGCATGTTTTACAGCTGCCCGCAGCACTGTTCAACCAGTAGAGAAACTGCAGTAACAGAAACTTAATCTCTTGTACCTTTTTAGCAGAACTCTGGTGTGAAGCTAATTATTGGTCCATGTGTACAGAAACCTGATAACCAGATCCAATGGGAATGAGACCACTTGTTCTGGTCACTAATTACCAGTGAATACAGTTTATGGCTCGGGTTTTATGGTTTTAAAGATTATATTGGTGTTTTTAGGACAACAATTACAAAATCACATTTCACATAGCAGCTTACAGCCAAATAGGTGTTTCTCAAAGTATAATTATTTAACAATTCAGACTGCAGTCAATTCCACTAACTGCAGTTTTGGATTAACCAGCTAGTCTACTTTACTGTGTAGGAAGGAACTGCAGATGCTCGTTTTTGCTGAAGGTAGACATTAAAAGCTAGAGTAACTCAGTGGGCCAGGCAGCATCTCTGGAGAAAAAGAATAGGTGATGTTTCATATAGGGTCTCGACACAAATTGTCACACATTCCCTTTCCCCAGAAGTGCTGTCTGACCTGCTAAGTTACTCCATCCTTTTTTGTCTGTCTTTAGTCCACTTTACTGGTATTGCTTAAGGTATAGACAATAGGCAGTAGACAATAGACAATAGGTGCAGGAGTAGGCCATTCAGCCCTTCGAGCCAGCACCGCCATTCAATGCGATCATGGCTGATCACTCTCAATCAGTACCCCGTTCCTGCCTTCTCCCCATACCCCCTCACTCCGCTATCCTTAAGAGCTCTATCCAGCTCTCTCTTGAAAGCATCCAACGAACTGGCCTCCACTGCCTTCTGAGGCAGAGAATTCCACACCGTCACCACTCTCTGACTGAAAAAGTTCTTCCTCATCTCCGTTCTAAATGGCCTACCCCTTATTCTTAAACTGTGGCCCCTTGTTCTGGACTCCCCCAACATTGGGAACATGTTTCCTGCCTCTAATGTGTCCAATCCCCTAATTATCTTGTACGTTTCAATAAGATCCCCCCTCATCCTTCTAAATTCCAGTGTATACAAGCCTAATTGCTCCAGCCTTTCAACATACGACAGTCCCGCCATTCCGGGAATCAACCGAGTGAACCTACGCTGGGAGGGGGGACATGAGCTCAATTTAAAGTAGTGTCCAGGTGTAAAAGTGCAGCACAGTCTCAACATCAGTGCATAAATCTCTCTTCTATTAATACATGGCCCTTTACACCATGTCCCACTCACATGAAAGCTATGCCCTCCGTATTTTATATTTCTATTCTGTAAAAGGTTCTGACTTTCTATCCTATCTATGTCTCTCATAATTTTATATACATTTATGAACCACCAACATTCCAGGAAAACAATCCAAGTCTGTCCAACCTCTCCTTCTAGCTAATACATAATCTATGCATCATTCTGGAAAACCACCTCTGCACCCATTCAAATGTTTCCAAATTCATCCTGTATTTGGGGCAACCAGAAATGCACACTATATTCAAAACGAGGCCCATCTGAAGTTCTAGTTCTCCGACCAGTCTGTGTCCTCCTGATTGAAATTTATCTCTGTACGCTTTGTACTCACCTTTTCCTAGCTAATAATGATATATTCTACATTTTCTTTGAACTACATAGAAACATAGAAATATAGAAAATAGGTGCAGGAGTAGGCCATTCGGCCCTTCGAGCCTGCACCGCCATTCAATATGATCATGGCTGATCATCCAACTCAGTATCCCGTACCTGCCTTCTCTCCATACCCTCTGATCCCTTTAGCCACAAGGGCCACATATAACTCCCTCTTAAATATAGCCAATGAACTGGCCTCAACTACCTTCTGTGGCAGAGAATTCCACAGATTCACCACTCACTGTGTGAAAAAAAACTTTCTCATCTCGGTCCTAAAAGACTTCCCCCCTTATCCTTAAACTGTGACCCCTTGTTCTGGACTTCCCCAACATAGGGAACAATCTTCCTGCATCTAGCCTGTCCAACCCCTTAAGAATTTTGTAAGTGTCTATAAGTTCCCCCCTTAATCTTCTAAATTCCAGCGAGTACAAGCCGAGTCTATCCAATCTTTCTTCATATGAAAGTCCTGCCATCCCAGGAATCAATCTGGTGAACCTTCTCTGTACTCCCTCTATGGCAAGAATGTCTTTCTTCAGATTAGGAGACCAAAACTGTATGCAATACTCCAGGTGTGGTCTCACCAATGCCCTGTACAACTGCAGCAGAACCTCCAGTTGTACAGGACATCTCCTTTGATGTCATGTTTTCATACCTTACGCTCCCTTATGTCCGTGTCTCCCTTTCCTCTTCAGTCTGAAGAAGGGTGTCAATCTGAAACATCAACCATTCCTTCTATCCAGGGATGTTGCCTTCTCTTGGTGAAGAGAACAACTTGGTGAAGAGAACAACTTTAATGCAGAGTTATTGCCTGATGACTTACAATGACTTCAGATCAAGGGCTTAATTTCTCTAATTCAGGAAAGATGAATGCAACTTTTATTAAGGAAGTTACACACATTTCAATGTTAAAATGAACACTGAACTTCACTCACTTCGAATTTTGTTGTCTTCAGGAACTGGCCCAGACATATTCAGTGCAACAAAAAGAAGATAAATTAAATATAATGTATTTCAGTTATTCTTCTGTGAAACTGACAGCAAATTCTGAATCTCCACACGTCAAAGTTGGCTCCACTGGTAACCTCTTCCAGTGTGATCAAGGAACAATATTAGAACGAACATAAAATTAAGATGATTTCTACTTAAGCCAATTGTAGAACTGCAAATGATTTAGATGACAATTTGAATGCATTAATTTCAGAGCTGATTCTCTATTTTTTTGTGTGTTAATGGGAGCTTGCTTGAAACTTTGCAGCTTCTACCTTCATTAAATTCAACAGTTCATGCGACTTAGAATTCCTTCTATCCAGTAATGCTGCTTGCCCTGCTGAGTTACTCAAGCAGAAAGTTATTTCACTCAATTTTGGATAAAGTAATACATTTTATGTAGCCAGTCAAAGAAGGGTCTCAACCCGAAACATCACCCATTCCTTCTCCCCAGAAATGCTGCCGGTCCCACTGAGTTACTCCAGGTTTTTGTGTCCAACCTATTTGATTGCGTTAGTAATGAGAACGAATGGAGCCTTAACCATATTCTTAACTTCCTCTCTAAATTTCTTCTGGGACACTGCATAAATAATAGTGTTTGTGCAACAACTCAAACACCGCAGCATATATCCAGTTTGTTCCATTATGGTGAAGGGGTCGTTATAACTTGCTTCCAAAAACTGGGTGTCAGTAAATTGCACATATATGTAATATATAAAAATAACCATCCACAACAAGATAAAGCTGCCAGAAATAGCGAGAAGCAAAATTATTGATCTCCTTCGGTTCTCCATCTCGGCATCAGTGTGTTTTTCATCTTGCTCGTTTGTCCGGAATCCTCTCCTCACTCTATTTGCCAGGATAATGTGCCTGATAGTTAATGAGTTGAGCAGCAAAATGAACACAAAAGGGAAAATAGTTGTTAACACGGTTTCCAACCACAGGAATGCTACCCAGATGGATAAAGTATAAAAAGTTGACTTTACATAGCAGGACCACTCTATATTGTCAATTACTTCCCGCGGTTCGTATATGAAGTAGAATGGAGCATTCTGCAAAACGCTTAAGGAACACACCACCGCTATCACCACAGCTGCCGTCTTTTCAGTGCAATACTTGGTCCGCAGGGACTGATGACAAATAGCAGTGAACCGATCAAAGGTGAAGGCCACAGTAAGCCAAACTGAGCAGTCGATGGAAATAAAGTGGACCACAAGGTTCCATCTGCAGAAGAGGGTGTGATTGAATATCGAGAATGGGAAGTAGCCGTTGACAATCTCATAGAGGATCACTTCAGTTATCAGGACCATGAAATCGCCCACGGCCATGCCCACCAGGTAACGAGTGATGCATTTCGAGAGTCCGCAGTTTCCACGGGAGAAAATGACAATTGCCAGCAAATTTGCTACAAAAAAAGATTAAAGTAAGTTAATGTCCACTAACTCTCTTCAACTTCCAAAGAAGCACCACCATTTTATTAGGACACATCACACAGCTTGGTTTGGGAACAGCTCCATCCAAGATGGTAAGAAATTGCAGCATTGCAATAGCCCAGAACATCACACATACCAACTTCCCTTCTATTGACTCCATTTATACCTCACGCTACCACCACAAGGCTAGCGGCATAATCAAGGAGGAGTCGCACACTGGCCACTACCTCTTCTCCCCTCTCCCATCAGGCAAAAGCTATAGAAGTTTGAAAATGCACACCACCAGATTCAGAGACAGTTTCCTCCCGGCTGTGATCAGGCAACTGAATCATCCTACCACAACCAGAGAGCAGTGCTGAACTGCTACCTACCTCTGGTGACCCTCGGACTACCCTTCATCGGACTTTGTTGGCTTTACCTTCCACTAAACGTTATTCCCTTACCCTGTGTCTGTGCACTATGAATGCATCGAATGTAATCATGTATTGTCTTTCTGCTGACTGGTTAGCACGCAACAAAAGCTTTTCTCTACACCTCGGTCCATGTAACAATAAACTAAACTGAAACTGAAACGTTGAAATATCCCCGCCTGATTGTTCTTTCCACTGGCACTGGACCTCCTGACCATCACAATCCTGTTAATATTCAGTCACATTAAAAACTGAATTCCTTATTAACTCAAGTTGCAATTCTATTCCCAATTAGTTATAAACGATTTCCTTTGTCAGCGTGGTACTGGTAAAGACTTGCCCTTTCAGGCAAAGTGAGAGTTTATCCTAATATATACGAAGCTAAATCCTACTGGCAACAGCCCATCGCAAGTACACCGAAGCTCCATCAATTCATCCGTCGAAACTGCCCTGGAAAACCCATCACCATTGCAAAATCTTACTCAAGATCCCATGCACGCAAGCGGGTTAGACTGATCATCAACCCGAGCAACAGAGATATTTAGTAAATTAAGTCGGCTACGGAGTTCGCACACCCATTGCAAACTAGGTAACCAGAGCGAGATGTGACTTGGATTCAGGTCAGCCCGAGGCGCGAATGTCGGGGGAAACAATCGGCACTGCAGCTGTTGGAAAACTGAGTAAAATAAAAACTGCTGGAGTAATTCCGCCGGTTAGGCAGCATTAGTGAAGGTAAACTGACAGGCGACGTTTCGGTTCGGGATTCTTCTTCAGGTTGACTTCCTATTTTTTACCCACGCGCAAGACGTTTGTGTTTGCATTATTCGGCAGAATCGTCCCTCCAACCAATATTTTCACTCGTCTTTTTTTTAATGTTGTATATCTCAGAAAACACAGCATTCCTCTGGTTGAAGCTTTATGAAAATTGTACTTTAAAGCTTATGTTATGTTTAGTTTAAAGACACAGCAAAGAACAGGCCCTTCGGCCCACCGAGTCCGCGCCGAACAACGATGCCCACACACTGACACTATCCCACACACACAATTGGGACAATTTACATTTTTTCCAAGCCAATTGACCTACAAACCTATACGTATTTGGAGTGTGGGAGAAAACCGGAGCACCCGGAGAAAACCTAAGCGGACACGGTGAGAACGTACAAATTCCGTACAGAATTAAAGCTTCATCACAAGGTACGATACAGTTACTTTGTCCAGACAAATGATAAGCACATATTGTAGCTCAGGATAGCTGCCGAAACAATCAACTTGGATACCAGGCCCGTGAATTATTTATTCAACGCTTTAAATCGGTGTCCTTTTAGCAAAAGTGGAGTAGAAAATTAGAAAAACATGACGACTAATATTAGTTGCTTACCAGGAACACCAACAATTGCAAGAGTTGGATAGAATATATTTTCTATCTGTATGATTACCGGTTGTCCCATTTTCGTAGAGAAGCAACGTTACTTGGTCACCAACAGGACTCCGATTCTCTTACTTCAAATTGTCGTCTTTATACTGAAAGAATCGTCCTGAGACACGAACATTGCGTAATTGGTATAAAACGCAGCTGTTCGAACGCAGATTGGACGTAGATTGCTCCAAGTCTTCAGGGATAAGATGTTTCTAACAGCCGTATTTCCACATAGTTCTTGCTACCATAATCTAGCATCATCTGGTGTAAACAATATTAAAAAGAACCTAAGCAATCGTGCATTAGCCTCTTAGCCTCATCCGAAAGATTCGGGTGCATTTAGATCCGGGGTTCTCCTTAAATCCAAACATCGACCGTTGTAGGATCCAAGAACAGATAGCAGAAATCTCCAACACCTAGATGACCCAACAGACCATGTGCGGCGTTAAAAGGAGATTCGTGGTTGTGCGTGTGGTTTCATACGATCATAAGATCATAAGTGATAGGAGCAGAATTAAGCCATTCGGCCCATTAATTCCACTCCGCCATTCAATCATGGTCAACCTATCTCTCCCGCCTCACCCCATTCTCGTGCCTTCTCCCCATAACCTCTGGCACCCATTTGGCTATACAAATGCAGTTTATAAGACCGCGTATTAAGTCAAAATGCCAATATTCTTGGCGAAACCTTGAGGTTAAATGTGCACATGCGAAGAGTGCGCCTGGAAGCAAACGTCTGATAACCTCCTCAGGGTTACTTTACTTGGTGGATCCGACGCAATAGAGTTAAAGAAGTATATATCTATGCTATGGTTAGCACCTTCGTAAAATCTACAGCTTGGTGAAATAAAGGGGGGGATCGTGGAAGAGGCGGGGAGCGGAGGGGGAATGAACCACATAGCCAACCATTTGTAACAGAGCAATGTGGTGGACCATTATGAAGAACGCAAGAATGTGTTAGTGGGACAACTGTACAATATTACGGATTGGCAAATTCTTGTTCAAGATATTGATTGCGATCAGTGACATCAAACTATTGGTCCCAACTGGAGAAATCATACTGCAATCCCCGGATGCGAAAACATATATTTGGGAGTGATTATACGTAAACTACTTCCGTTTCAGTGGCCGGGAATAATTGTCCTGTTTTCATCCGAAACAGCAAGGAATTTAGTGTCGATCTCTGTCGCTCTGCAAGCATCATCATTGCAAATTCCTCGCAGGCAGCGCCGGAAACTGCGATTTAAGATCAGATGGTCATAAGTGATAGGAGCCGAATTAGGCCATTCGGCCCATTCAATCATGGCTGATCTATCTCTCCCTCCTCGCCCCATTCTTCTGCCTTCTCCCCAAAACACATGACGCCCGATTGACTCGCAATGTGAGGCAGTAACTCGACCTCCCACCTCCCTCCCTCCCACCCTCGCTCCCACCCTCGCTCCCTCCCTCTCTCCCTCCCTCCCATCGACCAAACCATGAGGAGAACATTTTCCCATTATTTCTTCCAAAAAAAAGATGATGTTGAACAGCATTGGGTGATGTCAAGGAAATACATCCGCTGGGAAAGGAGCAATCCTGGAGTCCACAATTTACTAACCCAGCTGACATCCCCAGCTAGTGAAACCAAGCTAGCAAACCCAATCCTTTTCAACTCTTGATACGGCCCCTGAAGTCTGGTAATTGGAACAGTTCACTGTCGTCGAGCTATGAGTTCCCGAGCGATTTAGTTTCGTACTGCCCATATAGATAAAGTTAGAAATTGCGAGCCATTTTGTCACCGTGACGCCACCAGTTCTTCAGCACATAATCTTTTTTGTGGAATCAAAATAAGTCGAAGGTCTGAGCAGCGAGGAGGGCTCGGATAGTCTAGATCCTTGTATATTGGAGTGCAGGAGGTTGAGCGGTGTTCTTTTTGAGATGTATAACATCTTGAGGAAAATAGATAGGGTGAATGGACAGAATATTGGTCCCATTGTAGGGGAATGAAGGACTAGAGACTTTAAGGAGGAAGGTTTAATAGGAACAGGAGGGACAACGTCTTGTACTGGTACAATAAAAATACTTAAGAGACATTTGCACAGGCACATGAATAAAATTTAGAGGGTTATAGGCCAAATGTGGGTTAATGCGATTTGTTTGGATCGGCATGGACGATTTAGGGCGAAGATCCTCTTTTCGTGCTGTATGACTGTACATCTTTGACACTTTGACATTTCGCTGACTTTTTGTTTTGCGCCACTCAAACATCACCGTTCCACACTGCATGACAACTACCCTTTTCATCAGCCTTTCTATTCATGAAGTCACATCCCACTTGCTTATCACTTATTGATGTTTGAAACTAGTATATTTTAGATTCACAAACTCTTTTCCTTATCATCATTCAAGCTATCTGCGTGTCATTGGAAAAAGTTAAATATCCTATTTTAAAATACCCGTGGTAATTTACTCGTGAAATTTTCCCCCTTTTCTTAATCGTTATGTAAATCTTCCAGCCGCTATTTCCCACAACCGATAATGTTGTTGTTATTTGTTGATTTGTTTGCTCCTTGTTATAATTAAGGTTTAGTATCCGTTTTAGAGATACTGCGCGGAAACAGGCCCTTCGGCCCACCGAGTCCACGCCGACCAGCAATCCCCGCACATTAACACCGTCCTACACACATTAGGGACTATTTACACTTATACCAACTCAATTAACCTACAAACCTGTACGTCTTTGGAGTGTGGGAGGAAACCGAAGATCTCAGAGAAAACCCACGCGGTCACGGGGAGAACGTAGAAACTCCGTACAGACAGCACCGGTAGTGAGGATCGATCCCGGGTCTCCGGCGCTGCAGCGCTGTAAGTGCAGCAACTCGACCACTGCCCTGTACCTGTGGTAATTTTAGATGTGTTTGGATATTTTACCACGACTTATTATTAACTGGCAGAGGAGGGTGGACAACAAGGTGTTGATATTAGTATTGGTTTATTATTGTCACATGTAACTGGATACAATGAAAAACTTGGTTTGTGGGCTCTGCGGTCAAATCAGACCAAACATGAATACAACCAACCTGTGCTTAAATCCAACGGGCAGCGCAATGACAAAAATACCACAATCCACAATTTAGTGTTACAACAATTATAGCGTTAGAGTTCCGGAGAGAAAGTCCAAGGTCCATAACAAGATTGGTTGGAAGTTAGGTTCCTGGACTGATCATTCAGTAGTCTGATAACAGCGGGGAAGAAGTTGTTCATGAATCTGGTCATAGACCTTGCATCCAATGGAAATGTTCCGTCGCTTAACAGGGACGCAGAAGAAACTTTCCACAGACTTCCTGCCCCCTCACATTCCTGCCCTCGATTGTTAGCGGCAGAGAAGCAGTCTGAATAATTTTATGGATGTGACATTCGCAAATTTAAAAAATGATTCCGAATTGACTTGTCAATGATCAATGAGAAGAAAGTAAAAAACTTCGATGGACATAAAATGCTGGAATAACTCAAAGGGACAGGCAGCATGTCAGGAGAGAAGGAATGGGTGACTTTTCGTGTCGAGAACCTTCTTCAGACCCGCTGGGTTACTCCAGAATTTTGTGTCTATCTTCGGTTCAAACCAGCATTTGCAGTTCCGTCCTACACAACGTAAAACCTCGTTTAAACAGAGCGTGCTAAATTGAATTAAGTAACAACGATATTTCGAAGTGTCGCAAGAAACGTGACCCGCCCCGATCTGCGCTCTGTACATATCCCTCCACAGATGCTGCCTGACCCGCTGCGTTCCCGCAGCAGTTCCTTTTTTGCTTGAAACGTGTAAACTCATTTATTATGGTTTTATTGTTCGTCACAGAGTCTTGTGAAGGGTCCCGAACCGAAATTTTCTCGAGAGAAGTCAGCGTAACCCGCTGATTTTCTCGAGAGAAGTCAGCGTGACCCGCTGACTTACTCCAGCATTTTGTACCTATCATTGTTTTATAATTGAAATAACAATGCAGGAATGGACAAAACGAAGCAAGAGTCAACCAATGGCTAAAGAGCTTATCAATGAGAAACAGTTTGCAATGATTTTACACCAACATTTCCGGAAAAAACCCCCAAATTCATGGTTTACTGTGAGAATATTTCATTAAAATTCAGCGTTCATAAATTCGGTGAAATTTACATATTAGCGAGCATTCAAAACACAAGAAATCCAATGAGAGCAAACTCCGATGCCGGAGTTATCGTTCGCCAGGCTTTGACCTGCGCCCCACATCTTTTCCCTGCCACAATCACTCTACAAGTTCCCAACCCAAAACGCCTGTAGTTTCCCTGCATAGATACCGTCTGACCAGCTGAGTTCCTCCAGTACTTTATAATTAATACAAGGATAAAACCGCTGAGAACATTCAGCAGAATAGGCAGCGTCCGCCTGATCCACTGAGTGTTTCCTGAATTTCTTTTTTTTTAAATTTCATGTTTGCAGCATTGGCATTTTTCTCTCTATACCGGAATAACTCTACATCTCCCGAACAATCGCGATTTTGTCACACCATTGAATGACGAGTGATGTCGCGAAATTACTTAACATAGAAAGGAAATATATATGAGGTTTCATAAATGAAAGGCTTGAGGATGTTTCTTGGACTCGAGGCCCCACGCTGCATGGAGTGGTTGGACAGATTCAGCCTTTATTTCTTGTAGCACCAGAGGCTGAGGAGTGATCTTGTGAAGGTGTATACAATCAAGAGGGGAATATGTAGGATGAATGCACAGTCATATTTCCCAGTGTAGTAAAGTCAAAGACCTTGAGGACATCGGTTTAAGGTGAGAACAAGAAGATTTAACAAGAACTTGAGGAGCAGTCTATTCACACAGTGAGTCGTGGGTATATGGATAGAAAATGTTTAGAGGGATCTGGGT
Organism: Rhinoraja longicauda; assembly: GCF_053455715.1. NCBI lineage: Eukaryota > Metazoa > Chordata > Chondrichthyes > Rajiformes > Arhynchobatidae > Rhinoraja > Rhinoraja longicauda. The sequence goes on along the minus strand of NC_135971.1, from coordinate 39,614,820 downwards.
CAAACGTGGGCTTAGATGGGGTATCTTGGTCGGTATGGACGAGTTGGGGTACGTGGTCATGGGCTATCTTTGAGGAGTAGGTTTAAAGAGATGTTACACATGCATCAGAAAAAATGGGGTAAAAACTTTAGATCCAATCACGTCAAAGAAATCAGATTTAATGGGGATAGATAAAACCTAGCAGGCCACGTTTGGAACCTGTTGTGCTGTTCTGGTTGGAGCATTACAGGAAGGGATGTGGAGGCTTTAGAAATTGTTCAGAAGAGGTCTACCAGAACGTTATTTGGTTCTGAGGTTACTAGATACAAGCAGAGATGGGCAAACTTGGATTATTTTCTCTGTAGCGTCGGACAGGGTGCGTTCTTATGGAAGGACATACATTTACGAGAGGCATAACTATGGTGGATATTTTTCCCCATGGTATTAAAAGACTACAGGGCATACTTTAAGGTGGGTGGGGCAAAATTTAAATAACATTTAAATTTAAATATAAATGTTAAATACGGCAAGCTTTTTTTTTACCGTGGGTCGTTAGTGTGTGGAGCACGCTGTTAAAGAAAGCGGTGCAAGCGGATACGACGGCAACGTTAAAAGGCATTGAGACAGTCAAGTGAACAAAGGTTGAAATGTCAAAGGACATCAGTCTGAGGAAGGGTCACCCATTCCTTCTCTCCTAGTTGCTGCCTGACCTGCTGAGTTACTCCAGCATTTTGTGAGACCTTCGGAAGGTCTGTTTATTCTCACGTGTACCAATTAAGGTGCAGTGAAGCTCGTACCTTAAGGTAGGGAATGTACGGATTCAGGCCGTGTCTATGCAGATGTAATTATTTAGGATTGGCATTAAGATCAGCGAGGGCGGGTTCGGTGGAAGGTTGTGTTCCCGTGCTATACAGAGGTGTGAGCCATGTTCCATGTGTTCTCGAAGGGCCCAGGCCCGAAACGTCGCCTATCCATGTGCGCCACAGATGCTGCCTGACCCGTTGAGTTACGCCAGCACGTTGTGTGTCTTTTTTTTCCATGTTCATTATTCTTAAATTCTGTGTCAATAAATTTCCTATCTGTTTTAATTCCATGCAACATAATCGAAGTGGAATTACACTTAGAGGCGTTCGCTTTATCCGTGCTTTCTGTTCGACATTATTATATTTATTTTTCTACGACTCCGTTTTATTCGAAGGTTCTTGGGTGTGATCCGTCAGCTGATCAACCTCGGTGATAATTGTCAAAATTAATTGAAGTCATGCTGCAAATTTATAGGACTTGGTTAATCCACATTTCGAGTATTGTGTGCAGTTCTGGGATTCCCATTACAGGAAGGATGTGAACGCTTTGGAATGGGTGCAGGGAAGGTTTACCAGAATGATGCCTGGTTTAAGGGTAATTAGTTTCAGGGGGAGGTTAGACAGACTTGGATTATTGTATCTTGAATGTAGGAGGCTGCGTAGTATAGCACCATATAAGTTGTTGAGAGGCATAGAGAGCAAAGACGGTCAGAGTTTTTCCAGGATGGAAAAATATCAAACACTAGAGAGGTTAAGGTCAGAGGGGCAAAGTTTAAAGGAGATACGCAGGGCACGTTTCTTTACACAGAGGGTGGCGAGTGCCAGAGTTCGTGGTTCAAGCAGATATCACAGTGACAGTTAAAAGACAATTGTTGGGCATGTGGATATGCAAGGAATGGAGGGATATGAGTAAAGGGCCTGTCCCACTTAGGCGATTTTAAGGCGACTGCCGGTGACTTGGCTGTCGCCGAACGTTCGCCGCGGTGTCGCGGGCATGATCGTGAGGAGTCTTCCAAAGATCGTAGTGGGTCTCGGCGCGTCGCCGAGAAATCAAACGGTTTGAAATCTCTCGGCGACAGTTGGCTTGTCGCCAGGCATCGTAGCTTATTGCGGTCACTGTCGCATGCTGTTCCCAGGTTTGATAGGTTCTCTTAAGATACATTCAGGAGCACATAATATTAAAATAAGTAAAGTCATTTCAAAATACCATAAAGTGCTTGTGCTTAATCAATTTATTTACCGTCAGGACATTTGACAGGTGGATTGGAGGCGACAGTTTGACGGTCAGGTAATTTATCGTGGGAATTTTCGCGATTTTTTTGGCCTCAGCCATTACATTTAAAGTGAGCTCCAAACCCAGATATGCAACCCATAAACCAGATATGCATCTCCCTTACAATTTCAAAGAATGCCCACACACTTTTCACAAAAATCCATTGAACCACTTTAAATTTTTATTTTTTTAATACAATTTTTAGTAAACTGGAAGTAAATCCAGTTTATTCCTTGTTACAGTGAAGCTTGGTTTTTAAGTAACCCATACAAGGTGTTATAGTTCAAACCTCTCAAGTACTTACCGACTTGTCAGTGATTTCAGCGAAAACCAGGACGCCGGAGAAGCATTGACAGCGTGGGAATTTTCGGGATGTTTCAGAAGACGCTGTAATCTCGACCTGACTCGGTATTGTCGTGGTCATTGTCGTCGGGTAAAAGAAAAGTTCGGCGATCTGCTACGACTTTGACAGTCGCCGGCAGTCGCCAAAAAGATCGCCTAAGTGGGACAGGCCCTAAAATCTATGTGCAGGCTAATGTGATGGTCTTGGGAGCGTGTTCAACACAATTATTACGGGCCAAAGGGCCTCTTCTTGTACTGTACCTAGCTGGTTTTATGACATACGTTAGCATTTAACCACATTTCTAATGCAATTCCAAGGACGTCTGACCAGATTTTGCAATTCCTCTCTGAACTTCTTCTGGGACACGGCATAAATAAAGGTATTAGTGCAAGAACTCAAACACCGCAGCATATACGCCGACAGTTCCATAATGGTGATAGGTTTGTTATAAGTCGTTGCCAAAAATTGAGCATCGGTTAATTGTACAAATATATAAAATATTAAAATCAATGCCCACAGCAGAAGAAAATTGGCAGATATGGCGAGCAGCAAAATTATTGATTTCTTTCGATTTTCCATCTCTGGATCGGCTTGACTGTCCACGTTTTTATTTCCCCGGAGTGCAATTCTCACTCGATTAGCCAGCAAAATATGCCTAATAGTTAGGGAATTGAAGAGCAGGATTAAGGCAAACGGTGCAAATGGAGTGAGAATGGTCTCCAACCACAGAAAAGCGGCCCATATGGGGAGGGTAAAACAGGCTTCTTTCACTCGGCAGAACCAGGGAACATTGTCAATTAGTTCTCCAGGTTCCCAGGTAAAATAGTATGGAACGTTTTCCAAAACGCTTAACAAACATACCACTGATATCACCACCGTCGCCGTCTTCTCGGTGCAATATTTCGTTCTCAGAGTTTGGTGGCAAATGGCGACAAATCGGTCAAATGTAAAGGCCACCGTTAACCAGACAGACCAATCAATGGAAACAAAAAACAGTGTTACATTCAGACTGCAAATGGGAGTGTAATTCAAAAAGGAGTATGGGAAATAACCCTCCTTAATCTCATATAAAATGACCTCAAATATGATGACCATCAGATCGCCCACTGCCATGCCAACCAAGTAACGTGTGATGCATTTTGAGAGACCACAATTCCCACGGGAGAATATGATGATCGACACCAAGTTAGCTGCAAAGGAAAGGACAACATTTATCAATCTCACTGAGGACTGTTCTTGAAACATAATATATTATTATCGCTAAGTCCCTTATCCCGAAATAGTGTTTAACATGAACGATTCCGATATAAATCTTTAATTGATGCGCATTAGACATAGGTTTTAGTTTAGTTTAGTTTAGTTTAGTTTAGTGTAGAGATACAACGCTGAAACAGGCCCTTCGGCCCCCAGAGCCTAATCCGACCAGCGATTCCCGTACACTAACACCACCCGAAACACACAGGGACAAATTTTACATCTGTACGAAGCCAATTAACATACAAACCTGTTCGTCTTTAGAGTGCGTGAGGAAACTGGCGATCTTGGAGAAACCCCACGCAGGTCACGGGGAGAACGTACAAAGTCTGCACAGCCAAGCACCCGATGTCAGGATCGAACCGGGATCTCTGGCCCTGTGTAGGCAGGAGCTCGACTGCTACGCCCTGTTCTGTTTGGAGTTACTTAGAAAATGCCACTGCAAAACAAATTATTTAATCTACTGGATAGGCAGCATCTCAGGAGAGAAGGAATGGGTGACGTTTCGGGTCGAGACCCTTCTTCAGACCCGAAACTTCAGACTCTCCAGAGATGCCGCCTGTCCCGCTGTGTCTATTTTTGATTTAAACTAGCCTCCGCAGTTCCTTCCTACACAAATTCCTTCACCTCCAGGTTTCTTCTGGCCAACATACTGAGTCCACAGATTATAATTTCGATTTATTTCAACTGTGTGTTATGTCCTCCGGTTTGTCGAGACGGAAGACCGCACTGCTCTGCCATATCTGTGTATTCAGGATGGAGAACGTTTTTTTAAAATATCACCATCCTTTCATAACGGAACCACAAATAAAAGCAGGAAAAGCTGAAACGAGGTCCGGCAGCATCTTTAAGAAGAGAAACAGCATTCAATTTTCATTCTGTCTGAAGAAGGGTGCCGACCCTACTCCTTTTCTCCGGAGATGCTGCCTGACCCGCTGAGTTGCTCCGGCTTTTTATGTCCATCTTCAATTTTCATTTCCGAGAGATATTACCCCGGACCAGATATATGAACACAGATTTCCTTATCGCCCCTGACCTGTTGGGTTTTACCAGTTTTTTAAAAATCTGGTTTTATTTAAAATCCTCAACATCTGTAGAATTGTTTAATTCTCCTCACTGCGGACATACATTTTTCAAAGAGGTAATAAATATGCCATCGAAACTCAAGTTTAGTATTCACCAATTTTGCTAGATTAATCTTTACAATGGCTTTTCAATTAACCTCGGTATGCAGAAAATGATTAAGAGTAATGTAACCAAAATATTAATTCGGATGAAAAGTCCAGACTGGAAACTTCGTATGTCCCTCCACAGATGCTGCCTGCCACGCTGAGTTCCTCCAACACTTTGTGTTTTGCTCAATATTCCATCTCCTTGTGTCTCCATTTTGAGAAATTCGCTGCGAATGGAGTAAACGGCCATTCGGCCGATCCGGTTTGTGCTCGTTACAAATATGCTGCACAATATAACCCTTCCCATTTTTTTAACAGGCAGCGCTATAGGTGTGGACGCATATGTAACGGACCGCAGGTAGACACAAATGCAGCACACGGAACCAAGGAAATAGTTTTACCAAGAGCTTTATTTCTACCTGCTCGTGGTCGAGGACAGAAGACTGAGGCGTTCACCAGGGCGACGAAGATCATGAAGGTCTGGAGCAGGCAGGGTCGGCAACGGGAAATCAGTCCGAGAGAATGCTGGAGAGTCTTGCATCAGGGCTAAGAACAATCTGGCAAAGAGTGTGTGTGCAGGAAGGGTTTATATGCTGGCTTGAATGGTGATCTGGAGCAGGTGAGTGAAAAGGTGAGGGGAGTTGGCTTAACGTGTTGTGCGTGGCTGGCAGGTGAGTTAACAGGACAGACTGTGACAGCATATTCATAAGTGTACTGGGCTTTCTGTCTCCATCAACATTTCCAGACCCAGACCGACCTTTGCTTTCAATCATTAGCTAGTCAACCTCTTAGACTCCTCGATCACACTGTTCTTCCATACTCTCAAAATCCCTATCATTTACAGAGTAAGGCATTGGTTCTGTCTTTCTAAAATGCAATATCTCGAATTTATCTGAACTAAACTCCGCAGCCACTCCTCGGCACACTCACCTAATTGATCAAGATTTCATTTTAATCTTAGCGAACTTTCTTCACTGTCTCCTATTCCATCAATGTTAATGCCATGCGTCAACGTACTAAGCCACCTGCATTCTCATGATAACCGTGATACAAACGTCAAACGACGGTGGACCAAGCGCCGGTCTCTGAGGCACATGATTTGGTCCAACACTCCAGTCTGAAAACCAACCATCTGCCACCGCCACATCTCATTGTTTGTTTCCCTGCCCGCAAACCTTTTTAATTAAACAACACATAAGATGAATCATTAGGCAAAGGTTGACAAAAAAAAATGTCTGATCGCACTACGTAGACAACACAAAGCAAATCTAACCTTTGTAATCCCAGCAGGACAGAATCCCTACAGAGGATGTAGCCCTCAGCAGGTTCATTGTTCTGCTGAAGACTGCTCAACACTAAGTGTATCTCTTTCCATAGGTTCTGCCAGAATTCCTGAATTTACCCAGAATTTCCTGCACTTATTAACAGTGATCAGAAGGTATCGCACATTAAAATGATGCATTAGATATTATCATTGAAGGTAAATCAACTGAATATCAAACAGGGTAGTCAAAAGATTTTATCTGATTCTACTGTTCAAAATAATTAAAAATGGCCGCTTATTTCTTCATCGCAAACAAATAGTGTCCAGTGTCACAGACGAATCCAGCACGGAAATAGGTCTTAGGCCCAACTCGTTCATGCCTACAAAAATGCCCGATTTAAGCTAGCACAACTTCCCTGCCCTTGATCCACATTCATCTAAACCTTTCCTTTCCATGTTCGTGACCAAATGTGTTTTAAATGTCATTATTTTACCTGTGTCAATTATTCCCTCTGGCAGCTCGTTCCATAATCAAACCACCCTCCATGTGAAAAAAAGTTGCCCTTCAGTTAAACTTATGTCCTTTGGTTCTTCATTCACCTAACCTAGGTAAAAGACTATGGATATATTCCCCTGTGACGTTCTACACCTCTATAAGATAACCGCTAAGCATCCTGCGCTCCAAGGCCTGTCCGACCACTTCCTCGAGTTCGCGCCCTCGAGTCTTGACAACGTTATCAAAAAGCTTAATAGCCTCTTCCTTCCCGTAAAGTGATCAAAATCGAATAGTATTGCAACGCGACCTCACCAACGTCTTGTATATTTGCAGCATAACGTTCCAACGTCGAAAGTCAATTTCTTGAATAATAACGGTCAGCGCACCAAAAGCCTTTTCACACATCTATCGTGTGACGCTATTAACGGGGAGCCAAGTTCTTGTGTTCATCGAACCCTCTGCTTTGTAACACCCCAAGCGAATGGCCGTTCATTGTGAATCTCCTGCCTTGCTTTGACTTTCCTAAATGCAAAACGCACCCTTATCTGATTTAACCTCAATTTGCCGTTCCTCAGCTCACTTGCCCATCTAATCAGTATCCCACGGTAACTCTTCATACGCATCTGCACTGTCTACCACACCACCTACTTTAGTTTCGTTTGCAAACTTACTAGCTATGTCTGATGCATCCTTCTCCAAATCGTTGAAATCGATGTCAAACAGCAATGTGCCCAGCTCCGAGCCAAGAGGCACACCACTCGTCACAGGTCTGCAGTCTGAAAATGAACCTTCCACCACCACCTTCTGCATCCTTCCAATGAAGATCGTTCTGTACCCAATTAGTTACCTCTAGTTAACTCAATTTGATACAAATACCTGGCTAAAAAATAGCTTATCGAGCTGTCTTCTAAACGGCAATGTTACTAAAGTACCTATATTAGCAAAAACGCTGAACGTTTTGATCTTATACGAATCGCAATGCTCATGTCTGCAAATTGAACGGGGAAACGCCACTGAAAATGCCGTGCTATAAAGCGCTGATAAGAATACATTTACTTTTTCTAAAATTATCTTACCGGGAACTCCAACAATTGCCAGAATAGGGTAGAAGACATTTTCGACCTGTAAGATTACCGGCAGTCCCATATCAGGAAAGGAGCGACGCTGCCTGTTAAATGGCAAGAGAGCTGATGTATTTGTTTTCGGAATACTGTCCTATTTATAACGATAAAACCTTCAGTCACTCATAACTATTACACAATGTTTGTCATTAGTTGGAGACATTTAAAAAACAGGTAATCCCGAGTCATATCTGCAAAAACAATCCCTATGACCTACTGCAAGCAAAGTATTCCCACTTCGTCATTAGTTCAGCAAGACGATGGGAGCCAAGACTATTGATAAAACGAAAAATAAATTCCTAATCATATGGAACAGGGTGCACATATTTTGACTAGTTACTATCATCTCCGATTCTTATTTGCACCAACATTGGAACTGCATGGAAATATTTTCAATTTATTGATTTATTATACACGAGGGGCAGTGCATGTGTTTAATGAAGCTTTCTCAATGCTATAAGCGAGACCTAATCATAATCCTACGCACGTATACATTTACATAATCAATACTATAGAATAGCAATTGCTCAAATTTTGACCAAAAAAAACAAACGCTGGTAAAACATAGCAGGTCAGGCAGCATCAGTAGAGGGAATGGACAGTGAACGTTTCGCTCGGGACATTTATTTCAAACTCACCATAATTTCCGGATGGAACCGAGCTGCGCTGCGCGATCGATGGCAAAGGCTTTGGATTTCTGAATGCTTTAATAGACCTTTCATGAGGCAGAAGAAGACAAATTCAGTACATTTATGGTATATTTGCTCAAATGACTGAATACGAAAATCCTCCGATCTTGTTTCTAATTTATTGGATATTGTCAGTTCCGCGCCTTTGTCCAGATAGACGGTGATGTAGAGAGATGTAGAACACATGAATGAAAGATATGCAAAAAGTAACGATGATAAAGGAAACAAGCCATTGAGCACCAGTTGACCAGCTGTCCCTGTACCTACTTCCTCGACTCTGTCCAGGGACCTCGACAGTCCTTTCAGGTTCGGCAGAGATTGATTTGCACTTCCTCTAACCTCAGCTACTGTATCCGTTGTTCAAGATGTGGACTCTTGTACATGGGTGAGACCAAACGTAAACCGCGCGATCGTTTCGCTGAACATCTTCGCTCAGTCCGCCTGGACCTATCTGATTTCCCGGTTGCCAAGCACTTTAATTCCCATGCCCATTCCCACACTGGCCTTTCTGTCCTAGGCCTGCTCCATTGTCAGAGTGAGGCTAAACGCAAATTGGGGGAACAGCATCTCATATTTCGCTTGGGCAGCTTACAACCCAGGGGTATGAATGTTGATTTCTGTAACTTCAAGTAAGCCCTGCATTCCCTCGCTCTCCATCCCTCCCCACCCAAATCGCACCAGCGTCTCGTTCTCACCCAGCAAACAGCTAACAATGGGCTTTATCATCGTCAATTTTTTTGCATTTCTTTCACTCATTTGTTTTATATCTCTCAACATCACCATCTATGTCTCTCGTCCCCTTTCCCCTGACTCTAGTCTGAAGAAGGGTCTCGGCCCAAAACGTCACCCATTCCTTCTCTCCAGAGATGCTGCCTGTCCCGCTGAGTTACTCCGGCATTTTGTGTTTATCTTCGGTTTAAACCAGCACCTGCAATTCCTTCCTACACATTTCGTCTTTATATTATGACTACACCATTTTTTAACGGTTCATGTAGTTGCTGCTTTACAGCGAATGCAGCGCCGGAGACTCAGGTTCGATCCTGACTACGGGTGCTGCACTGTAAGGAGTTTGTACGTTCTCCCCGTGACCTGCGTGGGTTTTCTCCGAGATCTTCGGTTTCCTCCCACACTCCAAAGACGTACAGGTATGTAGGTTAATTGGCTGGGTAAATGTAAAAAAAAAAAAAAAAATTAAAAAAAAATTGTCCCTAGTGGGTGTAGGATAGTGTTAATGTACGGGGATCGCTGGGCGGCACGGACTTGGTGGGCCGAAAAGGCCTGTTTCCGGCTGTATGTGTATGATGATGATGTATGATGTTACATCTACACTTCGGCCCTTGATGTTGACTGCCATCCTGGTCGAGTAATAGCTGATCAGATTTTTTTTTAAATCCTGTAGCACTGTTGTTGCGTCCATCGAGATAACCGATGTCTTCTGGGCAATGTGACCCAAACCATGAAAGTTATCTTTATTCGTGATTTCGTTATCATGATTCGTTCTTAAAATGTTTATTCATTTCGAGAATTTCGAGAATTGTACCCAATGTTTCTTTTTTAACCGGGACGTGCCCAGAATGTTAAAAATAATTAAAAACTGTAGGGAGATAAAAGGATATGAAAGTATCAACGTGCTAGTTTTTTAAATCACGTGGTAATAATATTGATGTGCACATCGGCCCAATATCGTTATGACTGCCACTTCCATTTATTTAAAGTTAGGAGGGAATACAGTTTCGGTTATTATTAGTTCTGTTTTCCTTGGCTAATCATTTCGTTGTTATACAAACATTATAAAGTCCTGTCAATAATGCTGTCTGTATGTGTACACGATACTCAGTTAATGCAGGATCAAAACGAAATACTTGATTTACAATCAGTATGGGATCAGAAATTATTGATGGTGTATCTGCACGATATGCACTAAATGGGCAATAGTCACAAATCTGAGAAAAGGAATGATCCCAGAAATGAGTTGTGTGACATTTGGTGAGCGTTTGACGGCACTCGGCCTGTGCTCGTTGGAGTTTATAAGGATGAGGAGGGGGGAGGGGGGGCTCCGTGAGACTTACCAAATAGTGAACGGCTTTAATACAGTGGATGTCGAGTGGATGTTTCCATTAGCGGGAAAGTCTACGACCAGAGGTTATAGTATCAGAATTAAAGGACGTTCCTTTAGGAAGAGATAATGGGGAATTTCGTTAGTCAGCGGGTGGTGAATCTGTGGACTTGTTTGCCACAGAAGGCTGTGGATGACGTCAATGGATATTATTAACGCAGATCCAGATAGTTTCTTGATTAGTACGGATGTCAGGGGTTATGTGGAGTTACAGGAGAATGGGTTTCGGGCTGAGAGATAAAATGGCGGTAAACCTGATGGACTGAAAGGCCTAATTTTGCTCCGATCACGTATCACGTACGACCTTTAAAAGGCATAGTCGCTAAACGTGATTAAATTCAAATATCGCAGCACAGCATGGAGGATATAAATTCTCAGTCTAGCATTCACCAGATTTAACTAGTCTGCATATCGACGTGAGACGCTCACAGCATTGATGGAACTCACTATAAACTGGGGATTGTTTTGCACGACGCCCCATCCATGACCATCCAGCCTCCTCTCTTTTCCATTTTCAGTCCCCTTCCCTATTCCCACTCTAAGCTATCTTTAAGCTGCATCCCGCATCATGTAATGAATACAATCACCAGAATCTGGATCTGTAATTTCACCTCTTTCCAGTATCAGCGTTGACAGCCAGAGTTTCAGGTCGTAAACATTGCGCCCTCTGGCCGTCATTGCAGTCTTGTGTTTGCTACTGTCAATTCTGGATGAAGCTATTTTTAACTTTTGTATCTCACTTCATTATCTTGTTAGTCTTCTACTTAATTATATAACCCCTGTTTTGATGTTTGCTGCCTTTTTTGATATTTAATGCCTTCCCACTTGAATGGGTCTTGACCCGCGTTGCATCTCTTACCATTCGAGTTCCAAATGGCTCTAGTTGAATTAGTGAGTAATGCACCATGGAAACAAGCCCACCCCATCCATGCCGATCAAGTTGCCTAACCGAGCTAGTCCCATTTGGCTCCGCCTGACCCATCGCCATACTAAATGTCCTTTTAGATCCTAAATGTCCTTTGTCACTTGGTTACTGCCTGACCTCGTGAGTATTTCTCACTTATTCTAATTTATTGAGATTTTGTTGCATGTGGTATATTTAAATAACTTGGACTTAAACGTGGATATGTTGGTTCGTCCGTTGTAAACGACACGGACAATGCAGAATTACAGACTGTGAGCAAGACAGTCAAATTATACAGAGATAGATGAACTACAGAGAAGGGCGCTGAAATGGCAGATGGGGTCTTATCGGATAGAATTTGTGGTGTTGCACTCTGGGGGACTGAATGCAAGGGGAAATATACAGATAATGGCAAGATCTTAAACAGGATTAATGTACAGAGGGACCTTTGTGTTCAAGTCCATTTCTAACCCCTTTTCAAGTCAAGAGTGGCAAAAGCAACCAGATACAATGATCAGGAAGGCATATGGTGGCTGGTCTTCATTGGTCGGGGCAGTGAGTGTAAGAATCACGAAGTCATGATCCCGCTTAAAAGACATTTGTTAGGCTGCATTTGATGTATAGCGCGCAGCGCTGATACCCCATTACAAGAAGGATGTGGAGGCTTTGAAAAGGGTGCATATGAGGCTTGCCGAAATGCTACCTGGATGAGAGCATATTAACCATAAGGGAGACGTTGGATAAACTTGGGTTGTTTTCATGGAGCGTCGGAGACTGAGGGAAGACCTGATAAAATAATCCAACATTTTGAGAGGCATAAATAGGGTAGAGAAGCAAAATGTTTTCCCAGGGTGGAAATGGCAAAGACCAGAATGCGTGGCTTTAAGGTGAAAGGGCAAACTTTAGCGGAGATGTGCACGGCAGGTTTTTTTATACAGAGAGATATGGGTGCATGGAACGCGCTTGGAGATGTGGTAGATGAGGCAAATACGATGGTGGCGTTTAAGAGTGTATTTTAGCAAGGCTCATGCAGTAATTGAAGGGGTAAGGAACATTTGTAAACAGAGGCGATTGGGAAACTTTGTAACATTTCCGGCACAAGAATTATGGGCCGAAAGGCCTCTTCCAGTGCTGTATTTTTTTGTGTTGTACAGTATGTTTAACATCCGAAGTATGTTCTTTGCGTAGAAATGTGCCGATGATATATGGAGTCATAGAATTATAGGACCGCAGAGGGCAGAAACAGGCATTGTCCATACCGACTAAGATATATTCATACAGCACGGAAACAGGCCCTTCGCCCCAACGTAGCCCTGCCGGCCGAAATGCCCCATTTTCAATAGTGCGACTTTACCGCGCCGAGCCCACATCCTTCTAAACCCTTCTTATACATTAATCTATCCAAATTTATTTTAACTTTTGTTGTTGAACCTGCCTCAAATATCCCCTCCGGCAGCTCGTCCCATGTAAACCACCATATTTTGTGTGGAAACAGGTGCCACTCCGGTTCCTATTAAATCTTTAACCTCTCACCTGAAACCGATTTCTCCTGGATCATTCTTCCCTTCATCTGGGTGATCGACACTGTACATTTACTCTATCTATTACCGGTCAGTATTGGAAAGGATACAATCCCCTGCTATGACAACGTTATTAGTTTTGCAGCTTCCTGCAATTTCACAGCAGATATGCATTCAAATTGCCGAGTACTGTTGGGCGCCTCTAGGGCGCACTGGAATTTAGAAGGGAGAGAGGGGATCTTATAGAAACATATAAAATTATTAAGGAATTGGACATGCTCTTTGCAGGAAACATGTTCCCGATGCTGGGGGAAGTCCAGAACCAGGGGCCTCAGATTAAGTCTAAGGGGTAGGCCACTTAGAACTGAGGTGAGGAAAGACTTTCAGAGAGTTGTGAATTTGTGGAATTCTCTGCCCCAGAAAGCAGTGGAGGCCAATTCACTGGATGCATTCAAAAGAGAATTAGATAGACCTCTTCGTGCTAGCGGAATCAAGTGATATGGGTAGAAGGCAGAAACGGGGTACTGATTGTGGATGATCGGCCATGATCACAATGAATGGCGGTGCTGGATGGACCGGCGGAAAGGCGCACTCCTGCACGTATTTTATTTGTATCTATGTTAGAACCCTTTAAATAGCTGCAGCCGATGTTTAGTTTTAGTTTAGAGTTATAGCGCATAAACAGGCCCTTCGGCCCACCGAGTCCGCGGCGACCATCGATCCCCACATATTAACAGTATCTTAAACATATTAGGCATAATTTCCGTTTAGCCCCAGCCAACTAACTTACAAACCTGTACGTCTTTGAGTGTGGCAGAAAAGCCACGCATGTCACGAGAAGAACGTACAAACTCCGTACAGACAGCATCCGTAGTCAGGATCGAACCCGGGTCTCTGGTGCTGTAAAAGGCTATAGCTCCACCGCCGCAAGGTGCCGCCCTGTCGCCAGAGAAAATAACCGAGAGCATGCTCCCAACTGTACAAAGCCGAAAATATTGAACACATTTAGCAGCGCCGGCAGCATGCACTTGACTTGACGTGTATTTATTGTTTGTTTACATTTCATATCTCATGTTTTTGCAGTTTTTATTGTAATTGTCACCATTGCGCATTCACGTACTCCATGTTTAGTTAGGTTGCCTCATTATTATTCCTGCCGCAAGTTCTGGTTCAATAAATTCCAGACTGTTTTAAAGTTATACAATATGGCCACGGTGGATTTAGTGTGATAAAAACATGAACATTTTCCATATTTTACTCGCGAAATGATTTCATAAAATTTGGTATGTTCAGATTTTCTCTGAAGGATCCCAAACGCAATGCATCATTGGAACAACTTTCGTTTAGCTCGGATTTCATCATCACATTTCAGTTCCGGGAAGTAAGGTAAAAATGTAGCTGCAAAATACAAATGCCGAAGGGAGTCAGACGGTCAGGCAGCCTCTTTGGAGCGAATGGGCAGATTATATTTCGGGCCAGGATCACTTCTCACGGTGCGAAATCCAGCACTTTGTGATTTGCTCCTGGTTACAGCATCAGACATTCTCTGCATTTCCTTCATATTGAGCTGCTTTGGAATGAATGTAAAATGACATCGTATCATGTTGTCCAATTCCTCTCTGAACTCTTAACGCAACACCGCACAAGTGTATTTGTGCAAGAACTTAAACACAAATTAGCATTTATGCTGATCGATCTGAAACGGTGAAGGGCTGTGGTAAGTCACAGAGTCATAGATCTGTACAACAAGGAAATAGGCCCTTCGGTTCACCTCATCCATGCCAATATGTTGGCATACTGAGTCGGAAACCAAAGACAAAGATTTAAAATACTGCGTCCAGGGGCTCAGAGAGAGATGAAGCTAATATACACACAGACATTAGTGCAAACATGTGCAACCTGCTACCGAAATGAATTGTCTATGCAGAAATCTTAATTGTACCAAAACAAGACCAGGAAATGTTTAACGTAGTTTTGTTTTAAAGAAACTTAAAAATCTTGACCTGGACAACAGATATCGAATGCTGGACACCACGGCACCCTTTACGGCTGCCGCAGATATCATGGGCGGAATAACGACATTTTGCGTCTTCCATTCCCTTAATTACGATAAAGCCAACATGTCTATTCTTTGGCTTCTTACGGTGAAAACATTTTTTGTTTCATGAAGTTAACTACATTTATTATAAGAAGCAGTGGCCATTTGAACACATTCTGCAATTCCTCCCTGAATTTCCTCTGAGAGACTGCATAAATGAAAGTGTTTGTACAAGAACTCATGCATTTCAGCATGTAGCCGGTTAATTCCGCAATGGTGAAAGGGTCGTTGTAAGTGCCTTGTAAAAACTGAGTGTCGGTAAATTGCACCTGTACGTAACATATTAAATTTACCGCCCAGAACAATAAAAAACTTCCAGATATGGCGAGCAGCAAAATTATCGATCTCCTTCGATTCTCCATTTCGGGATCAGTCTGGTTCTCGGCGCCCTTCTTTCCGCGGAGACCGCTCCGCACTCTATTGGCCAGTAGGATGTGTCTGATAGTTAAGGAGTTGAGCATCAAAATCAAAACAAATGGTGCAAATGGGGTTAAGACGGTCTCCAACCACAAAAACGCCACCCACACATGTAGAATATAGAAACTGGATTTGACATAGCAGGACCAGGCTACATTTCCAATCACTTCTCTGGGTTCATATATAAAATACCATGGAACATTTTCTAAAATACTTAGAAAGCACACCACTCCTATTACCACGGCTGCAGTTTTTTCAGTGCAATATTTTGTTTGCCACACTTGGTGACAAATAGTTATGAACCGATCAAAGGTGAATGCCACAGTTAGCCAGACAGAGCAGTCAACGGAAACAAACAGCAGAGTCAGAATAACTTTACAAACTGGAGTGTGATTGAGGAAGGAATATGAAAAGTAACCATCCACTATCTCATAAAGAATTACTTCAAATATCAGGACCATCAGGTCGCCCACCGCCATGGCCATCAGGTACCGAGTGATACATTTGGAGAGACCGCAGTTTCCGCGACCGAGAATGAGGATTGCTGCCAAATTAGCTGAAAAAAAGAAAATATAATGATAACTACCGCATATAATCCAATGATCATCGGACAGTTGCCGAAGAATTTGCAGACAATTGTGTACGCAGCCTACTCCAGTACGCAGTCAACACTTCCCGATGTCGACTATCTACACGTTGCCTCGGGAAAGCACCCAAGATAAAGAAAGGCCGTTTAAGAGGGTCATTCCTCGTCTCTCCGCGGCCAGGAGAGAGAAAACCTTGAAAGCACGTGCGATCAAATTCAGGAGCAACTTCGTCCCCTCTTTTGCGAAATTACTTCACCATTTTACCAGTGTGTTGTTCCGGGCATCCAACCCACCTTCACATCAAATCGTTGCAGCGTACATGCGTAATATTGTCGCCAGGTAGTTACTGACTGTAAGCACATTTATTTTATGGATTCTCATACCCTCCAGTATATTTTCTGCATTGCCAGCACAGACTGTTGGTGAGCATGGGGCCGATATGGAGGCATATTTATGTTTCTTTTTTAACTGAAATATTGTTTGCTTTTTTTGAGCGACTTCCAGGAATGCATTACCGCGCTTGATTTGTCATATGTTGAAAGACCGGACCGACTAGGCTTGCATACACTGGAATTTAGAAGGATGAGAGGAGATCTTATCGAAACGTATAAGATTATTATGGGGTTGGACACGTTAGAGGCAGGAAACATGTTCCCAATGTTGAGGGAGTAGAGAACAAGGGGCCACGGTTTAAGAATAAGGGATAGGCCATTTAGAACTGAGATGAGGAAAAACTTTTTGAGTCAGAGAGTTGTAAATCTGTGGAATTCTCTGCCACAGAAGGCAGTGGAGGCCAATTCTCTGAATGCATTCAAGAGAGAGCTAGATGGGGCTCTTAATGATAGCGGAGTCAGGGGGTATGGGGAGAAGGCAGGAACGGGGTACTGATTGAGATTGATCAGCCATGATC
This sequence comes from Rhinoraja longicauda, assembly GCF_053455715.1. Classification (NCBI taxonomy): domain Eukaryota; kingdom Metazoa; phylum Chordata; class Chondrichthyes; order Rajiformes; family Arhynchobatidae; genus Rhinoraja; species Rhinoraja longicauda. The sequence goes on along the minus strand of NC_135971.1, from coordinate 39,597,874 downwards.
ACATTGAATGGCGGTGCTGGCTCGAAGGGCCGAATGGCCTCCTCCTTCATCTATTTTCTATTGTCTATTGTCTATTGTCTATTTGAGTGTGTCATTCGAAAGGAAAAATTGGTCCCACTCAAAGCTACTGGGCCGTCTCTTAAGATCGGCCAAGCCTGATTGAATGACTGAATGTCAGCAGTCAAAGTAAAGTATCCTTCATAGATACTGTAACAATGTGACCGGATTATTCGGCTATTGCTGTTATTTCTTGGAGGTTGTAAATTAATCTCTGCAAGTAAAGATCAGATAATTAATTTAAACATGGCAATGCCAGCAATTTATGGAATAATTATCTACGGAGACAAAAAAACATAGGCGACTTACCAGGAACACCGACCAACGCAAGAATGGGATAGTAAATGTTTTCTATCAGTAATATTACAGGCAGCCCCATAATTAGATAGAAGCGCAGTAGCGCGAGGACAAGCGAATGACGTACTTTAATGTTAAACCCAATTTATATCTGACTGAATCCTCAAATGACACGAACGTAATTCGCATTAGCTGCACGCATATGCATCAACTAATTAAAACGAGTCAAATGTATTTCTAAATATCAGGCACGACATGCGTTCTTGATGTTTTTTTCCTCATCAAAATTATTTCACTACAATGCTCCTGAACATAACAATTTCATTTATAGTTTCCAATTCGGTGTTTCGTGGATCAAATGCGCATATTTAGGAAGGGCTAACTTTCACTGAATCTTTATTCGATCTAGGCACAATGTTTAAAGTATTTTTTGCAATTTCTAAGACAGTTCAGTCACCCGGGGAGGGAAATAAACGCTGACAGAACGTGATTTAGAGATTCGGCAATTCTACTAAAATTACACCTCACTTCCCGGTACGCTTTTTAAAGTGACTTAAGACAATAGACAATAGACAATAGACAATAGGTGCAGGAGTAGGCCATTCAGCCCTTCGAGCCAGCACCGCCATTCAATGCGATCATGGCTGATCACTCTCAATCAGTACCCCGTTCCTGCCTTCTCCCCATACCCCCTCAATCCGCTATCCTTAAGAGCTCTATCCAGCTCTCTCTTGAAAGCATCCAACGAACTGGCCTCCACTGCCTTCTGAGGCAGAGAATTCCACTCCTTCACCACCCTCTGACTGAAGAAGTTCTTCCTCATCTCCGTTCTAAATGGCCTACCCCTTATTCTTAAACTGTGGCCCCTTGTTCTGGACTCCCCCAACATTGGGTACATGTTATCTGCCTCTAATGTGTCCAATCCCCTAATTATCTTATATGTTTCAATAAGATCCCCCCTCATCCTTCTAAATTCCAGTGTATACAAGCCCAATCGCTCCAGCCTTTCAACATACGACAGTCCCGCCATTCCGGGAATTAACCTAGTGAACCTACGCTGCACGCCCTCCATAGCAAGAATATCCTTCCTCAAATTTGGAGACCAAAACTGCACACAGTACTCCAGGTGCGGTCTCACCAGGGCCCGGTACAACTGTAGAAGGACCTCTTTGCTCCTATACTCAACTCCTCTTGTTACGAAGGCCAACATTCCATTGGCTTTCTTCACTGCCTGCTGTACCTGCATGCTTCCTTTCATTGACTGATGCTCTAGGACACCCAGATCTCGTTGAACTCCCCCTCCTCCTAACTTGACACCATTCAGATAATAATCTGCCTTTCTATTCTTACTTCCAAAGTGAATAACCTCACACTTATCTACATTAAACTGCATCTGCCATGTATCCGCCCACTCACACAACCTGTCCAAGTCACCTTGCAGCCTTATTGCATCTTCCTCACAATTCACACTACCCCCCAACTTAGTATCATCTGCAAATTTGCTAATGGTACTTTTAATCCCTTCGTCTAAGTCATTAATGTATATCGTAAATAGCTGGGGTCCCAGCACCGAACCTTGCGGTACCCCACTGGTCACTGCCTGCCATTCCGAAAGGGACCCATTTATCCCCACTCTTTGCTTTCTGTCTGTCAACCAATTTTCTATCCATGTCAGTACCCTACCCCCAATACCATGTGCCCTAATTTTGCCCACTAATCTCCTATGTGGGACCTTGTCGAAGGCTTTCTGAAAGTCGAGGTACACCACATCCACTGACTCTCCCTTGTCAATTTTCCTAGTTACATCCTCAAAAAATTCCAGTAGATTTGTCAAGCATGATTTCCCCTTCGTAAATCCATGCTGACTCGGAATGATCCCGTTACTGCTATCCAAATGCTCAGCAATTTCGTCTTTTATAATTGACTCCAGCATCTTCCCCACCACTGATGTCAGACTAACTGGTCTATAATTACCCGTTTTCTCTCTCCCTCCTTTCTTAAAAAGTGGGATAACATTTGCTATCCTCCAATCCACAGGAACTGATCCTGAATCTATAGAACATTGAAAAATGATCTCCAATGCTTCCACTATTTCTAGAGCCACCTCCTTAAGTACTCTGGGATGCAGACCATCAGGCCCTGGGGATTTATCAGCCTTCAGTCCCATCAGTCTACCCAAAACCATTTCCTGCCTAATGTGGATTTCCTTCAGTTCCTCCATCACCCTAGGTTCTCCGGCCCCTAGAACATTTGGGAGATTGTGTGTATCTTCCTCAGTGAAGACAGATCCAAAGTAACGGTTTAACTCGTCTGCCATTTCTTTGTTCCCCATAATAAATTCCCCTGCTTCTGTCTTCAAGGGACCCACATTTGCCTTGACTATTTTTTTCCTCTTCACGTACCTAAAAAAACTTTTGCTATCCTCCTTTATATTATTGGCTAGTTTACCCTCGTACCTCATCTTTTCTCCCCGTATTGCCTTTTTAGTTAACTTTTGTTGCTCTTTAAAAGAGTCCCAATCCTCTGTCTTCCCTCTCTTCTTTGCTATGTTATACTTCCTCTCCTTAATTTTTATGCTCTCCCTGACTTCCCTTGTCAGCCACAGGTGTCTCTTACTCCCCTTAGAGTCTTTCCACCTCTTTGGAATAAATTGATCCTGCAACCTCTGCATTATTCCCAGGAATACCTGCCATTGCTGTTCTACCGTCTTCCCTGCTAGGGCCTCCTTCCAGTCAATTTTGGCCAGCTCCTGCCTCATGCCTCTGTAATCCCCTTTGCTATACTGTAATACCGACACTTCCGATTTTCCCTTCTGCCTTTCCATTTGCAGAGTAAAACTTATCATGTTGTGATCACTGCCTCCTAATGGCTCTTTTACCTCTAGTCCCCTTATCAGATCAGGATCATTACACAACACTAAATCCAGAATTGCCTTCTCCCTGGTAGGCTCCAGTACAAGCTGTTCTAAGAATCCATCTCGAAGGCATTCTACAAACTCTCTTTCCTGGGGTCCATTTCCAACCTGATTTTCCCAGTCTACCTGCATGTTGAAATCTCCCATAACCACCGTAGCATTACATTTTTGACACGCCAATTTTATCTCCTGATTCAACTTGCACCCTATGTCGAGGCTACTGTTTGGAGGCCTATAGATAACTCCCATTAGGGTCTTTTTACCCTTACAATTTCTCATTTCTATCTATACTGATTCAACATCTCCTGATTCTATGTCACCCCTTGCAAGGGAATGAATATCATTCCTTACCATCAGAGCAACCCCACCCCCTCTGCCCACCTGTCTGTCTTTTCTATACGTTGTGTACCCCTGAATATTCAGTTCCCAGCCCTGGTCCTCTTGTAGCCATGTCTCAGTGATCCCTACAACATCATACTTGCCCATGACTAACTGAGCCTCAAGCTCATCCACTTTATTTTTTATACTACGCGCATTTAAGTACAACACTTTAACTTCTGTATTTACCTCCCCTCTCACATCGTTCACAATTGGCCCTGCCCTTAATTTCTTTTCCCCTCTAGAACTTCTGTTCCCATTCTTCCGAAAGTCTTTTGCAATATCTCCTGTATTCCCCTTTACCTCATCTTCATATTCACAATTTGTTAACCCCTCCCCCCCCCCCCCCCCCCCACTATTTAGTTTAAAGCCACAGGTGTCACACTAGCAAACCTGCTCGACTAACTCAGCGGGGCACGCTAAAGATTTCTGACGAATGAAAGGAATGCAAAACAAGTAACGATGATAAAGGAAACATGCCATTGCCAGCTGTTTGTTAAAACGAGGAACTGGTGCGACTTGGGTTGGGGAGGGATGGAGAGAGAGGAAATGTCGGGGTTACGAAGTTAGAGAAATCAATATTCATACCACTGCTCTAAGGTATAAGCTGCCCATATTGATTTCACTCGACATCCATGCCTTCTCTCCGCAGATGCTGCTTGGCGCTGAGTTACCCGAGCATTTTGTGTCTCTTTTCGGTTTAATCATTCATTTGCGGTTCCTTCCGATACATTTTTAAATGACTTGTTACCGCTTAGGTATGTTCCACCGCACACATTGTATCGCAAATTTTTATTTTTTTTGCTCCGTAATTTCTGATTTAACCCAGCGTCTCATGCCTTAAACACCGAACAAATTAACCACATTTGAAGCGGCGGCAGGTGGCCTCATGGGGTTTTAGCGGTGACCAACAACGATCCAAAGCCGTGCCGCAGCAGAATCAAGCCCTGCCGGTCTATTCATACGCTCTTGTAGGGAGTTTAACGTGCTGCACTCCGTGGACCTATTCCAAGCACGTGGGTGGCCGTAAAAGCTGGTAATGTGTTGGAAACCCGAAAATATGGAATTCAGTGGATTCCTTGTGCCAATGCATGGAGTCCGAATACCTGCTGATGCATCTATTCGCTTGGCTTCTACTGCTTCTTGTATTGATAATATAACCCGTTTGCCACACACAATAAAAATAAATATCTAAAGAGAAAAAGTGCCCCAGTAACAGGGCGTGCAAGGCAGCATCTCTGGCGAACAAGGGATAAAAGACAATTCTGGTCGGAACTCTTCATAGACTGATTTTCGTGGTGGTTTACAAAACATTGGGGTGGTTGGGAGAAAGCTGCAATGGCAAGTTATAGGTGGGGCGCAATGAAACTTATCTGATCTCAATGTTTTATACTTGACCCTTATTCTAAAACTGTGACCCCCTCAACTTGATTCACCGGCTACCACATCATCCTTCTTGAAACTAATTTGTCAATGCCTTTTAGAATTTTGCATGAGATTTTTTCTTATTCTTCCAAACTCCAGAAAATACGAGTCCAACAATTTATCTTCATAAGTCTGACCTTCCACCCTGGGAATCAGTAGTTGAAGCTTAGCCGCTTGATCCACAGCAAGAAAACCTAACTTAGTCGGATAAGGAGCCCAAAAATGGTCATAATCTTCAAGGCCTGGACTTATGGAGGCTTTAGACAAGACACCCATTGTAAACGAATACTTTCTATTAAGGTTCGTATACCATTTGCTTCTTTCATCGCCTCGTAGACCCGTGACATACCGCCAGCGAACGTTACACATGTGGCACGGTCACGCTGCATCTCGTCCTTTCACAATGTAAATCCATTCAAATAATAATATTTCTTCCTGTTATTGGCAAGAAAGAGGGTAGCCTCCATTTTGTCGATGCTGTCCCGGTTGTGCCCTGTGTCTGCTCACAGTCAAAGTTCTGCACATGTCACCTTGAAAATTCAGCATCTTCACTGGTTTCATCCTGCTATTGGGCGGCACAGCGGCACAGCTAGTTGAACTGCTGCATCATGGGGCGAGAGATACCGGTTCGATCCTGCCCTCTGGTGATATCTATATAGTATCTGCACGTTGTGCCTGCGAATGCGTGGGTTTCCCCGTTTTCTCACACATATCACAGATTTTTTAGGTTACCTGAACCCTCTAAAATTCCCAAACTGTGTACGGAATGTTTCAAAAAGTGGGATACCATAGAACTAGTGTGATGGTCGATGGTTGGCCTCGATTCAATCAATCAATCAATCAATCAATCAATCAATCAATCAATCAATCAATCAATCAATCAATCAATCAATCAATCAATCAATCAATCAATCAATCAATCAATCAATCAATCAATCAATCAATCAATCAATCAATCAATCAATCAATCAATCAATCAATCAATCAATCAATCAATCAATCAATCAATCAATCAATCAATCAATCAATCAATCAATCAATCAATCAATCAATCAATCAATCAATCAATCAATCAATCAATCAATCAATCAATCAATCAATCAATCAATCAATCAATCAATCAATCAATCAATCAATCAATCAATCAATCAATCAATCAATCAATCAATCAATCAATCAATCAATCAATCAATCAATCAATCAATCAATCAATCAATCAATCAATCAATCAATCAATCAATCAATCAATCAATCAATCAATCAATCAATCAATCAATCAATCAATCAATCAATCAATCAATCAATCAATCAATCAATCAATCAATCAATCAATCAATCAATCAATCAATCAATCAATCAATCAATCAATCAATCAATCAATCAATCAATCAATCAATCAATCAATCAATCAATCAATCAATCAATCAATCAATCAATCAATCAATCAATCAATCAATCAATCAATCAATCAATCAATCAATCAATCAATCAATCAATCAATCAATCAACCAATCAACCAATCAACCAATCAACCAATCAACCAATCAACCAATCAACCAATCAACCAATCAACCAATCATCTGGCGTTGTGTTGTGTACAGCTGTGGAAATGATCAATATAATGAATACATTTCCTGAAAGTGAGGGTTACCGCATTCCACCGCCCTCTCCCGTTATGCAACTGGGGAAGAAAAATGTTCATAGCTATACTTTGTTTTCGCTGATCAAGAAGGTCGTTATCTCAATTCCAGGTGCTCAGTATCACTTATAGCAATTTATCTAACGTTTTTGACAGCCTAAAGAAACCAGGAACATATGTTTCCTTTCACATTTTTCTGCTAGTTTAATTCATGAAATATATCGTATTTATCAAGCATTATTTTTCTCCTCGTGAATCCATGTTGACTCTATTTGACGCGATCACTCTTGTCGAAGTGCTGGGCTGTCACTTATTTCAGTGTGTAGGAAGGAACTGCAGATGCTGGTTTAAATCGAAGTTAGACAAAATAAGCTGGAGTAACTCAGCGGATCAGATATCTTCTCTCAAGAAAAGGAATAGGTGCCGTTTCTGGTCGAGACTCTGCTTCAGACTGAGCGTTATGGGACATCGAAACGAGAGATATGCACGTTGATTTAGAGAGATATAGAACAAATGAATGAATGAAAGACATGCAAACAAGTAACGATGATAGACCATTGTTAGCTGTGGCCTTGGTGGAAAAGAATTATAAGCTTCAACAAAATGGCTTTGAAGCAAGCACGCCGACTTGGATGGATGGGCGGGGAGTGGCGGAGGGAGAGGGGATGCTGCGGTTTCTTGAAGTTAGAAAAATCTACGTTCAAACCTCTGAGTTATAAACTGCCCAAGCTAAATATGAAATGCTGTTCCTCCGATTTGCGTTTGGCCTCAGTCTGACAATGGAGGAAGCCCAGGACTGAACGTTTAGTCTGGGAATGGGAACAGGAATTAAAGCGTTAGGCAACCATGAGATCAGATAGGCCCATGCGCACTGAGTGAATGTGTTCAGCTAAACATCGCCGAGTCTACGTTTGGTGTCGCCAATGTGTAAGAGCCCATACCTTGGATACAGAAGATCAAGTTGGAGGAGGTGCAGGTGAACCTCTGCCTAACCTGAAAGGACTGTCAGGGTCCCTGGACAGAGTGGAGAGAGGAGGCATAGGGACGGGTATTGCATCTGCGGTTGCAGGGGAAGGCATCTGGGGAGCGGGTGGTTTGGGTGGGTAGGAATTAGTTAACATGGTAGTTGCGGATGGAATGGTCTCTGCTGAATGCGGAAAGGGGTGGAGATGGAAAGATGCGACTAGTGGTGGGATCCAGTTGGAGGTGACGAAAATGTCGGAGGGTTAAATGTTGTATGCACCGGCTGATGGGATTAAAAATAAGGACTAGGGGGACTCTACCCTGTGGCGACCAGGGGGAGGAGAGCAAGAATGGAGCTGCGGGACCCAAGAAGACAGGCGTGAGGCCGCATCGAGGAGACACGTGTAAGGGCTAATTTCAACGTGTTTTCTACCATTTTTCCTCTGTCGATGCCAGTCTATCCGATCCATAATCTACTGTTATCCCTCTGTTATTCTAGAAATTGGGTTACATTAATGATGTAGGAAATAACTGGAGATCCTGGTTTAAATCGATGGGAGACACGACATGCTGGAGTAACTCAGCAGGTCTGGCAGCATCTCGGGAGAGAAGGAATGGTTGACGTTTCGGGTCGAGACCGTTCTTCGGACTGATTTCAGGGGAGGGGGCGGGACAAAAATAGAATGTAGGCGGAGACAGTGGCTGGTGGGAGAACTGGGAAGTGGGAGGGCATAGAGAGGAAAAGCAAGGGCTATCTGAAGTTAGAGTGAATTTGCGAGCAGGGTGGAAATTATTGGTGAAATTGATGAAGCCAGTGAGTTCTGCATTGGTGCAGGAGATAGCACCAATGCAGTCGGCAATGTAGCGGAGGTAGAGTTCTGGTAGGGCCTGTGTACGCCTGGAACATTTACGTACCCTACAAAGAGACAGACATAGCTAGGGCCCACGCGAGTGCCCATTGGTACGCCATGGATTTGGAGGAAGTGGGAGGAAGGAGAGGTTGTTCAGGTTAAGGCGGAGGAGAGTATTGGTAGACGGAAATTGGCTGGTTCTGAAGTTTATCTAATTTCAGATAGCCCTTGCTTTCCCGTTCTATCCCATTCCCCTTCCCAGTTGTCCCACTAGTCCTACAGTCTCCGACTACATTCTGTCTTTGTCCCGCCCCCTTCCCTGACATCAGTCTCAAGAAGGGTCTCCACCCGAAACGTCACCCATTCCTTCTCTCCTGAGATGCTGCCTGTCCCGCTGAGTTACTCCAGCATTTTGTGTCTCCCTTAGATTAGTTATCTTCATTTGAAACTGTTGCAAAGACTAAATGTTGTTTTAAATGACGACCAATGCATCCAGTATTTCTTGGTCTATCTCTTCAAGTGCACCAAGCTGTAAACTACTGGGCCAGAGGGATTCAGCGTCTTTCCAATCACTATGCCTCCACTCAAATACAATTTGCATTTAGCTCCTGCTTCTTAATCAGTGAACCTAATGTTTCTAGGTTTATTTGTATCCTGCTTTGTGCAGACAGAATCGAAGTATCCATCCCTCTTGTTCCCCATTATAATTTCCTTCGTTTTATGCAGCTACATACCTGCGCATCTACAGAAGCTTTTACAGTTAACTTTTTCCACGTTATCTGGAAGATTACATTCTTGACATATTTCACCATTCTTGAGCATGACATTTGGGTCGCCTAGCTGAATTATAAACTGCTTCTGAATATCAAGTGCGCACCTTTAATGTTTCCTTTCCATGAATCTAACGCCCTCTAATGTTATGTGAACCTCGCCTTTGAAATACATTTCCAGTTTTATTGTTGGCCCAAACAGGAATGACAATTGTTGTAATTCATTCATGCAAATGTTTGCAATTACCAACCACTCTTTCACCGACCTCCTGCTGGCCGATCGCCGGGATCCCTCCGACTTCCATCCTCACCTTTCCCCTGTTTCCTTTCTGCCCATGTTTTCTACTCCTCGCATCCCCCTGTCTCAGTTTACACCCCATTCCCTGAGAATCCTTGAAGGAACTTATCCCAATCTATCGCAGCCCAGTCATAAGTCAATGAATGAATGAAGAAGTTTATTGGCCAAGTATGTGCATATACAAGGAATGTGCCTTGGTGTTCCGCTCACAAATGACAACACAAATATACAGTTAACAATTAAGCATTAAGCATAAACACATCAAAACAATAAGAATGCACCATTACAGTCACATATATAGAGTTTCATTTGCTTGAATTTCAACCCGAGACTCGGAATCCACTGACAGACTCTCAATTTTAATGAGAAATATAGCCGCCCCACCCCATGGGCTGCAGAATTATTAATTAACCCTTTGTCATGACACTGCACCCAGGCGAGCATGGTTCGTTTCCTAGTTAGTTGGTAATCCTTCCTAATTCAGACAGCGTTCTGGTAAGCCTCTTCTAATTACTATGAAGAAAGGTGGAAGGCAGCGTAGCATGTGAAGACACCACCGATAATTGGAATCAAGTTCATGCTTTCTACATTTTATAGCGCTTTCGTGTACTGAATAATTTCTCTCTTTGCACAGGTAATTCCTAACGGATCCCAAGTGTTCACGCGTCAAATGTCGCATGATTTTGCACTTCCCGATTTGTTATAATAGGACAACAATTATTTCTTCGAAGCATAAAGGACGGCAGAAATTTAGTGCGAGTTTGGCCTGGAAGGCATTGACTGCAGCGGTGTTTCTCAGTCGAAAACATTTCACAGGTCAGCAAGTTTCGGATATCTATGGTTGAGCGTTGCAACCCGACGTCAGATTCACTAATGCATCCCAAAGCGAAGGACACACGTCGTTACCGAGAGGTAATGCCCTGTTCATATCGTACCCATCGATAATGTGAACCATGCGATTGTAAGCACATTTCTGTACTTTTATATATTTTTTTATTATTTCAAATGAATACTCCGTTTTTAATGTTGACACAAGAAACTCGAGATGCTGGAATCTTTCCTGAACATAAAGTGTTGGAGTAACACAATGCATCAGGTAGAATCTCTGGCGTGCAAGGCATGCGATGTTCTGTATCAGACGTCTTTTTCACGGTGAGCGACGAAGGATCTCGACAAACGTCGCCTATCCATATCGCCAGAGATGCTTCTGATGCGCGGATTTACTCCTGCAACTTTGAGCTTCATGTTTTTTAATATTCTGCTTGATGAAAGATCTTTTGAAACTATTAAAAATATGTTTGCATTACGAGTTGTAACGAAGACATTCGGACGGGCGAATTGGTCAGTCTGAAGGAGTCCCCACCGAAACCTTCGCACCATTGGAGCACGGCTATGCTCTCTGCGTTGACACAGACTCTTGTTTGTCCCACAATGTTCCGACCGTTCCAGGATGTGTTTGGATAGCCGAGGGCTGGATCCAACAACAACCCGTCTAACTGGGTAGAGTGAGAGTTATAGTCATAGAGCTCCACAACACGGAAATATGCCCTTCGGCCTACCTAGTCTATGCTGACCACGTCGGCATATTGTGCTGGAGTCATAGAGCCAGTGCCAAAGAGTCACACAACACGGAGAGCGGACCTCAGCAGAACGTCCATGCCGCTTAAAGCGTCGCATCTACGCTAATCCCAACTGCCCGCGATTGCCCCATATCCCTCGTAACATTTCCTATCCAGGTACCGATTGGTATGTCTTCTAAATAACATTTGCCTGTGCTCAGTAATAGTTTTGTTGTAAGTGGCCTTCACCAGTCAGAGTTGCAGAATAAAGACATTGGGACGTTATGTTGCAGTTGAAAAAGTCATCGCTGAGGCCGCGTTTGGAGTTCAGTTTTGGTCACCCTGCTGTTGAAATGATACCATTATTCTGGAAAGAGGGCAGAGACGATTTACAAGGTTGTTTTTAGGACTCGAGGGCCTGAGTTGCACGGAGAGGTTCGGTAGGTCATGACTTTATTTAGCCGAGGAGTCGCAGGGGAGAATTTATACAGATGTACAAAACCGTGAGGGAAATAGATAGGGCGAATTATATTTTACCCAGAGTAGGGGAATCAATAACAAGGGGTTCATAGATTTAAGGCGAGCTGGAGCTATTTAATAGGAATCTGAGGGGAGACGTTTTCATTCATAGGGCGGTTGGAACATACAACGAGCTGCCAGAGGCAAAGGTTGACTCAAGAATTATAATAGCTTTTAAAAGACGATTGGGCAGGTATACGGACAGAAACGCTTTAGGGGGATATGGACCCAAACGGGACTAGGTTCGATGGGATATCTTGTTCCGAGTGGTCCAATTGTGCCAAAGAGCCCTTTCCCGTGATTCCATAATTCTCTGACTCATTTGGCCCATTGCCTATAAACCCTTCCTGTCCATATAGCTGCACAAATAACCATAAAGAGCAATCAATAGCATCAGCTATTTCATTTGGCTCTGTATGTTATTTGTAAGATTCCATACTTTGAGAGATCTTTGGTACATTGGTAAACCTCCTTCAATGCATTAACGCCCATTCAATTATGTTCACAATTGTTCAAGATAATTGTTTTTGTTATTTGGAAATATGGTTTGGTGCATCATTTAATGTAGTTGGTTACTTTGGCAACAAATACCATGGGCCATTCGATCAGGTTTTTCAGATCCTCTCTGAATTTTCTCTGGGATACAGCATAAATAAAGGTGTTCGTGCAGGAACTCAAAAACTTCAGCATGTACCCTGACAACTCAGCAACGGTGAAGGGATCATTGTAACTTGCTTCCAAAAATTGCGTGTCAGTAAATTGCACGCATATGAAACATATCAAATTAACCATCCACAAGAGAATAAAGCTGCCAGATATGGCGAGCAGCAAAACGATGGATTTTCGGCGATTCTCCATCTCTGGGTCCGTGTGCTTCGCAGTACTGTTGTTTCCACGTAGTCCGCTCCTCACTCGGTTTGCCAGTATAATGTGCCTGATGGTCAAGGAATTAAGCAGTAAGATCAACACATAGGGTGCAAACGGAGTCAAGATCGTTTCCAGCCACAGAAATGCCGCCCAAATGGGTAATGTGTAGAAGCTTGATTTTACGTAGCACGACCATTCAACGCCATTAACTACTACCCGAGGTTCGTATATAAAATAGTACGGAATGTTTTCCACAATGCCTGCACAAAACACCACAGCTATCGCCACAGTGGCATTCTTTTCAGTGCAATATTTTGCTCTCAACATTTGATGACAAATGGCAACAAATCGATCGAAAGTAAAAGCCACAGTGAGCCACACAGAGCAGTCAATGGAAATAAACAGCATGGTCAGAATAACTCGGCAAACAGGGGTTTGATTGAAGAAAGAATGTGGAAAATATGCATCAATAATCTCGTATAAAATCACATCAGATGTAAGAACCATCAGGTCAGCCACTGCCATTCCCAGCAGGTAACGAGTGATGCATTTGGAGAGACCACAGTTTCCACGGAAAAGAATGACAATTGCCAACAAATTAGCTGCAAAAGACAAATTCATATTAAATATATGCAGAATGATGGCGCAGCGGTACAGTTGCTACCCTATAGCGCTAACGCGCCAGGGACACGGGTTCGATCCCGACTACGGGTGCTGTCTATATGGGGTTTATACATTTTCCCCGTGACCGCGTGGGTATTATCCGAGATATTCGGTTTCCTCCCACATTCCAAAGACGTATAGGTTTGTAGGTTAGTTGGCTTGGTATAAATGTATATTGACCCTTGTGTGCAGGATAGTGTTAGTGTGTGGGGATCGCTGGTCGGTGCGGACTCGGTAGGTCGAAGGGCCTGTTTCCGCGCTGTAGCTCTAAACGAAACTAAACCAAAACTAATATTGCTCTTTGATATGAGCCACTCAATATTAGACGTTTCATTGTCTACTTTAGAAGTTTTTGCACCATATTAATCTGATAGTTTTAGAAGAGAACTGGTTGAATTACTGCGCATTAGTTCATTTCAGACGTGTATTTTATTCATTGTAGCGCTGAAGTCAGGGTGAAGATGCGAATCAGATGGCTCTCCGTTGCTGAACCCACGACTGAGTCCCAGGCAGCCTGATATTGCTGAGCAGTGCTTTGTATGAAACATGACTGTTGTTTGTACCGCGGCTCTATTAATTTGCACAGCAGTCAACGACGTGCGTTGCAAGGCTTCAACAAAGATAATTTGGTCTTTTTTCCGGTCAATCTGAAGATTTGTAGCAATTTATTACTTGGATGTACCTTCAAGAAATAAGTTATTTTTATGTTTTTATCATTTGCTTCGATTATATAAAGCCTTTTGAACTGTTTTAGATAATTGACTTCAATGCATGACTTTGTCGAAAGGAATTGCCAAAAGTTCTCAAGACTGTCTTGGATGGGAATTCATGATCTAATGCTTGCGGTTTTCACGCCTCTAAAGCTGCTCTTCACTTCAAACCACCAACGCGACATAAGGTGTGGATTTCGACTGGACTCAGCGCGGCAGGAAGAATGAGTACAAATGCGGGACAGGCAGCGGGGTGGATGTGGTGCAGGACAGAGTTAATTGTGCCAGACCAAGTACTGGACCAAGTATAGTACTTACCACTGACGACGTCGCTATCGAGTAAATAATTTACAATTTTGTCAGCCATAGTTTTTATACATTTATGATATTGATAAGCATAGATCATAAAATAGCACGCAACAGGAACAGACCCTTCGGCCCACAATGTCTGCGCGGAACATGATGCCAAGACAAACGAATTTTCGCTTCCTACACGTGATCCATACCCCTCCATTCCATGGAGAATCATGTGCCGATCTAAAAACTTGTATACGCCACTGTCATGCCTCCACCGTCACCCTGGTAATGCTGCATGATATCCAGAGTTACTCCTGCATTTCTGTCTTTCTTTGAAATTAACAGAGAAGCCGTGTAAACCTGTTCACACCAGACTGAGGAATGGTTGAGATTTAACACAGAGAAATAAAAGGTGTTGCATTTTGGAAAGTCCAACATAGGCAGGACCTACACGGTGAACGTTAGGGCTCTGGAGATTGTTACAGAGCAGAGGGGTCTTGGAGTGCAGGTACACAGTTCCTTGAAGGCAGAGTCACCTTGTAGGTGGAGTCGCCTAGATAGGTTGTCAAAACGTATTTTGGCACATTGGCCTCCATTAGTCCGAATATTGAGTATAGATTGGGGAGGTCATGTTGCAATTATATAAAACGTTGGCGAGACCGCATTTAGATTATTATGTTCTCT
>NC_135971.1:39550456-39582483 GCF_053455715.1 Rhinoraja longicauda | reverse complement strand
TGTTGTCTCCTGCTGTTGTCTCCTGCTACTGCTGTTGTCTCCTGTCCTTCGATATCTGGAGCAAAGATGGCTGAGAGTCACATCCAGAAGAAAGGATGAGAAGCACTCATTGCACACGCCCCACGCTTGCAGTTTTCAGCCTGAAGAAGGGTCCAGACCTGAAGACCGCCTGTCCGTCCCCTCCACTGATGCTGCCTGACCCGCTGAGTTACTTCAGCACTTTGTGTTTTGCTGAGCTTGCAGTTTGTCTGGTGAGGTTGAATCACTAAATCATTGAAAGATACACCATGGATACAGACTCTTCGCCTCTCTAGGCCCACCCCAGCTATCGATCACCCGTTTGCACCAGATCCATGTTATCCCACTTCCTCAGCCACTCACCCACATACTAGGAGCAACTTACAGAGGTTGATTAAACAGGTACAAACCCACATGTTTTAAGGATGTGGGAGGAAACAGCGGCACCCAGAAGAAACCAACATGGTCACAGGGAGGACGTGCAAACTCCACACAGACAGTGCATTAATCATGTATTGTCTTTCTGCCGACTGGTTAGCGCGCAACAAAAGCTGTTCACTGTACCTCGGTACACGTGACAATAAACAACTGAATCAGACAACAGCAGGGGTCAGGATCTAATCCAGGTCTCTGGGGCTGTGAGGCAGCAATGTGTTTTAAACTGTCTGATGTGGCTGAAGATTATGACATTAAAGACTTTAATCCACTTCCATGGAAATGCTCTGGCCTGGCGTGTATTTTGTGGCATTTTTCAGTGTTTGTGTTGCCTTTTGCTGACTTACTGATTCTGCTCAGTAATCTGTCAGTGCCTGCACTAATACTGTGCACCTTTTCACCAGGACAGGTTGGAAAAATACAAAGATGTTCTCCAGATCCAAAAGGAGCAAGCAAGTCACAGTCAGAGCCAACAAGAAGCAAAGATTTATAAAATCAAGGTACGATTTCTTACACCTGGTTTAGTTTTGAAGTGACCTATGCACGTTGAACTTACAGGTAGTTCAGTTCAGAGATAGAGCGGGGAAACAGGCCCTTCGGCCCATCGAGTCTGCACCGACCAGCGATCCCCGCACACTGACACAGTCCTGCACACACAAGGGGCCATTTACAATTTTACTGGCCAATTAATCTACAAATCTGTACGTCTCTGGAATGTGGCAGGAAACTGGAGCTCCCAGAGAGAACACACGCAGGTCGTGGGGAGAATGCACAAACTCTGTACAGACAGCACCCACAGTCAGGATTGAACCCGGGTCCCTGTTGCTGTGAGGCAGCAGCTCGACCGCTGCTCCACCATGCTGGTCCTGTTGAAGTGTACATCATTTTCACAGGGCTAGATGGTAAGGATATCGCTTTGCCTGCCCTACCCCCCCCCCCCCCCCCCTAGACGCACCAATTTATTTCCCTCCACTTTCATTCCTTCCTCTGGTTTCACGATTTGCAACCCTTCAATCCTCTTGTCTCATTCCATCAGTTGTTTTCGTCTCTGGATACAGTGGATATGGAGAGGATGTTTCCAATCATGGGAGAGTCTATAATCAGAGGCCATAGCCTCAGAATAAAAGGCCGTAGCTTTAGAAAGACGAGGCGGAATTTGTTTAGTCAGAGGGAGGTGAATCTATGGAATTAATTGCCACAGAAGGCCGTGGAGGCCAAGTCAATGGATATTTTTAAGCTGGAGATTGACAGATTCTTGATTTGTACGGATGCCAGGGGTTATGGGGAGAAGGCAAGGGAATGGGGAAAGATAGATCAGCCACGGTTGAATGGCAGAATACAGTTGATGGGCTGAATGGCCTAATTCTGCTCCTACAACTTATGAATTCTGTCCAATCATCTGCCTATCAGAAAACCTCCCTCACCTGTGTTCAACTATTACCTGCCATGCTTTGTCCTGCTCCTCCTCTCTTTGGTGCCTTGGTACAGCAATGTTTATTCCCAGTGAAATGTATCGATCCATCTCTACACCATTGAGGGCATTGTACTTTGTCCAAGGGATTGATGCGCTACAATGGTGAGAACTATATTCTGTACTCTGTAGCTTCTCCTTTGCTCTATCTATTGTACTTGAGTTTGAACTGATTGTATCTATGTATGCCATATTGGATCTGTTTGGATAGCATACAAAACAAAGCTTTCCACTGTATCTTGATACAGGTGACAATAATAGACCCAAAGCTAACCCAGTCTGATGGGCTGGAGTCACGTGTGGACCAGACAGGGCACAGAAGGCAGATTCCTTCCCAGTCCAGTAAGCTGGGTGTCAATGATAATTCAGGGAAATATAGGAGCAGGAGTAGACCATTCAGTACAGTAAGCCGTTGATTTAACGGACCTCTATAACAAATTTTGGTCCTAGCGGGCTGACTTTGATGCAGACCAAGTTTGTTGTTTCAAGGAATGACGAATAGGTGGATGGAACAAATGCTGTTTTTGATGCATTTTAGTTTAGTTTCGAGATACAGCATTGAAACACTGAGTCAACGATCCCCATACACGTTCCACCCGACACACTAGGGACAATTGACAGTGCGTAGGATAGAACAGTCGCAGTGGTTCTCTCTCCTCCCACAGTGTGAACACAAAGACATAGTGACAGCATGGGGCTCTCCCAGGTGCTGCGATCCCCCACACCACAACCTTCACCACCCCCCCCCCCCCCACTCAGCCGCAAGGATGTGTGGGCCTGCAGCCCAACTGTGTGGGAGCCACCAGCAGATTCCTGTCCCACAGCACCAGGGACCCGGGCCTGACTCTGAGCACTCCGGCACACAAGCTCCGCCCCCCCCCCACACACTGGGGACAGTTCGGTGTGTGGTATAGAACCAGTGGGCCAGGGCACCTGGAGGAAACCCACACGGCCTCAAGCAGCGCCCCGGGCCTGGAGCAGCGGCACCACCAGTGACCCACTGAACCCCCATAACCCGCAGAAGCCACCAAACCCCAAACCTGCACGTCTCCGCCAAGCGGGAGGAAACCCGAGCACCCGGAGCAAACCCACACTGTCACAGGAAGCACCCAGGATTGAACTCTGGTCTCTGGCGCTGTAAGGTAGCAACCACTGCGATGCCACTGGGCCATCCTTCAGCATTGTGTGTCCTTCACTGTTTATTGTGGAGTGAATGTTTATCGGCTGTACTATAGACAATAGACATTAGACAATAGACAATAGGTGCAGGAGGAGGCCATTCGGCCCTTCGAGCCAGCACCACCATTCAATGTGATCATGACTGATCGTTCTCAATCAGTACCCCGTTCCTGCCTTCTCCCCATACCCCCTGACTCCACTATCCTTTAGAGCTGTATCTAGCTCTCTCTTGAATGCATTCAGAGAATTGGCCTCCACTGCCTTCTGAGGCAGAGAATTCCACAGATTTACAACTCTCTGACTGAAAAAGGTTTTCCTCATCTCCGTTCTAAATGGCCTACCCCTTATTTTTAAACTGTGGCCCCTGGTTCTGGACTCCCCCAACATTGGGAACATGTTTCCTGCCTCTAATGTGTCCAACCCCTTAATAATCATAAGTTTCGTTAAGATCCCCTCTCATCCTTCTAAATTCCAATGTATACAAGCCTAGTCGCTCCAGTCTTTCAACATACCGGGAATTAACAGACGCTGCACGCCCTCAATAGCAAGAATATGAAGTACTGTTCAAATTAAACCCCTCATTCGGTATGAGTGGACAATTAGTAATAACGGACACCATCTCCCCCTGTGGTCTGTTACAGCGAGGGTTTACTGTATAACTGAGATATCTAATATATCTGGTATTGTATATCTGATCTGCGTGGATGGCCTGCAACACAAAGCCTTTCACTGCACACGGTGTCAATAATAAACCTAAACCACTGAGCGTGCTGTTTCTCAACAGGAGAAGGGTCGACTGCTGAAGGAGCAGGTCGTGGTCGATCTTTCCAGTGTCTACCGATTCCTGGACGTGAGGAAGCGGGAGCTGGAGGCGAAGATCGATGAAGAGGTGGGCAGGACGGTTCAGCCCTTGCAAGAGGACCTGGCGATGATCTGCCAGGAAGTCTGCACGATCGAGCGAACCATCCGGGATGTACAGCTGCAACTGAGCTACGGGGAGCCCCAGGAGATGCTTCAGGTAAGAAGCAGCAGGCAGCCCACGCGTGTGGAACATGCAATGGACCTTCACCATTCTTCTTAATTATTTCACATTTCTGGTACATAATTTCTGCCAGTTGATAAAAGAGCTTGCATCAAAATGGTGCTTTTTTGGCCTTGAGACACTCTTGGTGCACCTCTGCACAAAAGAGGTATCCAGGCCCGTATAGATCACCCATGATGATATTGAATGTGTGGGGTAGGTTTGAGGGCCGAGTGGCCAACTCCGACTGTTATTTTCTTGTGCTCGTGGCGAGAGGATTTGAGAATAGGAGCAGGGAGGTCTTGCTTCAACTGTTTCCAAGGACATTCCCAGTAATGCGAGAGTCTAGAACCAGAGGGAACAGCCTCGGGATAAAAGGATGTACCTTCAAAATGGAGTTGGAGGATTTGTTTTAGCCAGAGGGTGGTGAGTCTGTGGAAATTGGCAAAAAAGTCTGTAGAGGCCAAGGCATTGGTTATTTTTAAGGCAGAAAATTATAGGTTATTGATTAAGTAGAGCGTTATTGATTACAATTAGATAGCAGTAGAATGGGGTTGAGAGGGAAAAATAGATCACCTATGATTGATTGGCAGACCAGACTCAATGGGCTGAATGGCCTAATTCTGCTCCTGTGTCTTATGGTCTTATGTACAGTCCTGGTAAGATTGCACATTGAGTATTGTGTACATTTTTTATCTCCTTGTCTAACGAAGGGTGTTCTTGCCATGGAGGGAGTTCAGTGAAGCTTTCCTGATCCCTGAGGTGGCAGGACTGATGAATGAAGGCTTAATTTCTTGACAGTTTAGAAGGATGAGAGAGGACCTCACAGAAACCTGCAGAATTCACAGGTGTACCATACACAGGCACAGTGTGTATATTTCAGAGTCTCTTGCCTAGAGTAGGTGAATCGAGGACCAGATGAACTAGGTTTACGGTGAAGGGGAAAAGATTTAGTAGAAATTTGAGGGGTAATTTTTCACACAAAGGGTAGTTGGTGTATGGACCGAGCTGCCAGAGGAGGTAGTTAAGGCTGGGACTATCCCAACGTTTGCAGAAACAGTTAGACAGGTGCAATGGATAGGACAGGGTCCTTTTCGGAATGGCAGGCAGTGACTAGTGGGGTACCGCAAGGCTCAGTGCTGGGACCCCAGTTATTTACTGTGTATATTAATGATTTGGACGAGGGAATTGAATGCAACATCTCTAAGTTTGCGGATGACACGAAGCTGGGTGGCAGTGTTAGCTGCGAGGAGGATGCTAGGAGGCTGCAGAGTGACTTGGATAGATTAGGCGAGTGGGCAAATGCATGGCAGATGCAATATAATGTGGATAAATGTGAGGTTATCCACTTTGGCGGCAAGAACAGGAAAGCAGAGTATTACCTGAATGGTGACCGATTGGGAGAAGGGGAGATGCAACGGGACCTGGGTGTCATGGTGCACCAGTCATTGAAAGCAAGCATGCAGGTGCAGCAGGCAGTGAAGAAAGCGAATGGTATGTTGGCATTCATTGCAAGAGGATTTGAGTTTAGGAGCAGGGAGGTTCTGCTGCAGTTGTACAGGGCCTTGGTGAGACCGCACCTGGAGTATTGTGTGCAGTTTTGGTCTCCTAACCTGAGGAAAGACGTTCTTGCCTTAGAGGGAGTACAGAGAAGGTTCACCAGATTGATCCCTGGGATGGCGGGACTTGCATATGAGGAAAGACTGGATAGACTGGGCTTGTAATCGCTGGAATTTAGAAGACTGAGGGGGGATGTTATAGAAACATATAAAATTCTTAAGGGGTTGGAGAGGCTAGATGCAGGAAGATTGTTCCCGATGTTGGGGGAGTCCAGAACCAGGGGTCACAGCTTAAGGATAAGGGGGAAGTCTTTTAGGACCGAGATGAGAAAAAAAATCTTCACACAGAGAGTGGTGAGTCTGTGGAATTCTCTGCCACAGAAGGAAGTTGAGGCCAGTTCATTGGCTATATTAAAGAGGGAGTTAGATGTGGCCCTTTTTGCTAAAGGGATCAGGGAGTATGGAGAGAAGGCAGGTACAGGCTACTGAGCTGAATGATCAGCCATGATCATATTGAATGGCGGTGCAGGCTCGAAGGGCCGAATGGCCTACTCCTGCACCTATTTTCTATGTTTCTATGACAGGCTTGGGGGGTTATGGACCAAACACAGGCAGGTGGGAGTAGTGTCGCTGGGACATGCTGGCCGGTTTGGGCAAGCACATTGTATCACTCTATGACTCTACTTTTATCAGGACTGGAAAGGTTAGATACAGGAAGGATATTTCTGAAATCTAGAAGCCAGTATAAAGATAAGGTGTGATGTGTTTAAGACTGAGATGAGGCAGGTTTTTTCTCCCAAGACCGTAGTGAGTCTGTCGAGTTATCTAACGCAGGATGGAGTTGCAACAAAATCATTACATTTGTTCATCGAGGATTTCTGTATTTTCTCTGAGTTAGTAGAATCAGTGGATGTGGGGCAAATACTGAAACTGGGAAAGTCAGTGATCCCCCCTTTATCATATTGAATGGTGGGATCAGTTTTGAAGGGTCAAATGACCTATTCCTGCTCCTATATTTCTATGAATTATAATCTACCTTGCTGGACTGGGCAGGAATCTACCGTCCACATCCAGTCTAGTCTACACATGACTTCAGCCCATCACATTGAACCAGAGACCCAGGTTCGATCCTGACTACGGGTGCTATCTGTACAAGGTGTGTATGTTCTCCCTGTGAACGCGTAGGTTTTTCCCGGTTTCCTGTCACATTCCAAAGATGTGCAGGTTTGTAGGTTAATTGACTTCTGAAATGGTCACTAGTGTGTAGCATAGAACAAGTGTATGGTTGATTGTTAGTCGGCAATGACCTTGTGGGCCGGAGGGTCTGATTCCATGCTATATCTCTAAACATTGGTTTAGGATCATGTGTTCCGGGATACAGTGGAAAGCTGTTTTGGATGCTATCCTCACAGATCAGATATATACAATCAAGTCAAACTCAAGTACAATAGGTGGAGCAAAAGGGAAGATAAAGGGCACAGGATTTAATCATCAGTTCCATAGACAAAGTCCACTGTTCACTGAGCAGTCGAGGTGAATCGGACTGTGCCTAGCTTCTGGAGGTTCCTTTTAAATAAGGAAATAACCCAAGGAATTGTGGAGTTAAAAGACTAAAGGGATAGGTGCTCTATGCCAGTGTAAAAAATCATGCTCCTATATTGGCTAATAGCTAATTAAATATTGTCACGTTTAATTTGCAAGACTGAGGTCCGGAGTGCAACACCCATTAATCTATTTTATTTTAATGAAGGAGCAGCAATTCTTATTTATAGATGGAATATTTGTCTTCCCTTAGCCAAATTCCCTGATCATTCTGAGGTCCACTTTGACAGCATCTCTGCACCTGAGCCATGACTCGCTATTCACTTCCCCCCTCTTTCCTCACCTTCCCATCACTCAAAACAATCTTGCTCCATTTTGTTTCTGTCATCCCTCGGAAGAAGAATCCCACCACAAGTTTTTTTATTTGTGTCGTAAAGTGCTCAGTTTATTTTATTTTAGTTTAGAGATGAAGTGTGGAAATGGGCCTTTCCACCCACCGAGTCTACGTCAACCAACAACCACCCATAAACGAGTTATTTCCCACCCACTAGGGACAATTTACAGAAGCCAATTAACCTGCCAACCTGCACATCTTTGAGATGTGGAAGGAAACCGGAGCACTCGGAGAGAAAACACATGGTGACAGGGAGAACATATAAACACATGGTGACAGGGAGAACATATAAACACATGGTCACAGGGAGAACATATAAACACATGGTCACAGGGAGAACATATAAACACATGGTCACAGGGAGAACATATAAACACATGGTCACAGGGAGAACATATAAACACATGGTCACAGGGAGAACATATAAACACATGGTCACAGGGAGAACATATAAACACATGGTCACAGGGAGAACATATAAACACATGGTCACAGGGAGAACATATAAACACATGGTCACAGGGAGAACATATAAACACATGGTCACAGGGAGAACATATAAACACATGGTCACAGGGAGAACATATAAACACATGGTCACAGGGAGAACATATAAACACATGGTCACAGGGAGAACATACAAACACATGGTCACAGGGAGAACATATAAACACATGGTCACAGGGAGAACATATAAACACATGGTCACAGGGAGAACATATAAACACATGGTCACAGGGAGAACATATAAACACATGGTCACAGGGAGAACATAGAAACACATGGTCACAGGGAGAACATATAAACACATGGTCACAGGGAGAACATATAAACACATGGTCACAGGGAGAACATATAAACACATGGTCACAGGGAGAACATATAAACACATGGTCACAGGGAGAACATACAAACACATGGTCACAGGGAGAACATATAAACACATGGTCACAGGGAGAACATATAAACACATGGTCACAGGGAGAACATATAAACACATGGTCACAGGGAGAACATATAAACTGCACCCATAGCAATGGGACATCCATTGCACCCAACATATAGACAGCTCCATAGTCAGGATCAAACCCAGTCTCTGCCCCTGTGAGGCAGAAAATCTACCACTGCGCCATTGTGCAGCCCTTAATTGAATGCGCCATCCTTAATTTTATTTGAATGAACTGATCAGATCACGAGAATTTAAACCATTTTTATTTATTTTTACTTTTTAGGACATCAAGCAGTTGTTGGACAGGTACGTGGCTGCATCGGTTTTCTGTATGTGGCTGATTAGTTCACCGTTGGGAGCTGTGCAGGGAGTTCACAGCCCTGAGAGAGCTAGGAGTTCTTTGCTTCACTCTTCCCTGAGTGAGTTGGTCCCATCGCAGGTCACAGTCACAGTTACTGTTCGGCAGGCACTTGTAGGGAAGCGGACTTAGTGAGCAGAGCTCCCGTTTCTGCTCACTTCCCATGAACCTTGGCTGGGCAGCACATGTAAAGTCATCGAAAGAGCATTCGGAAATATAAAGGTCCAGAGATTTGTAAAAAAAAAAGCAGCTATAAAGATAAAGGACCAGAGAATAAAAAATGCTGGACGAAGAGTCTCAACCCAAAACATCACCTATCCGTGTTTTCCAGAGATACTGCCCAACCTGCTGAGTCACTCCAGCATGTTGTGTCCTTTTCTGTACACCAGCATCTGCAGGTCCTTGTTTCTACATAAAGTTATCTCTGGTTAATATTTCTCTGCTTTATTTAAAATGCGTGCTTCAAGTTTGAGCTCCCAGAGATACAGTATGAGCACAGAATACCAGGCACTCCACTGGATTAGCAAAAATAAAGTGCTGCAGGAACGCGGCGGGTCAGGCAGCGTCCGTGGAAGGAAATGGACAGAAGATGTTTTGGGTTGGGGCACTAATGGCGTAGAGGGGAGAAAGCGGGTGGAGAGAGGTGAGGGTAAAGGGTAGGGGAGGAGCTGGTGACAGGTGGATCTAGGTGGGTACCTGCAGATGAGGGAGAGAGGGTAGAGATTGTAACTGATACTGGAGGCGAAAAATGGAGAAGACAAAAGGGTGTGGGTGGTGGAATATGATGAGCTGGGGCGCAAAATATAAAACCGCACAGTGGGATGGTGGTTTGAAGGGAACGGGGCAGGTTTGGAATGCGGGGCCTGGGGTGGAGAAGGGCGGGAGATGCTCTAGATTCCAGGGTCTGCAGTCTCTTGTGTCGTAAAGTCATAGATTCATACAGCATTGAAACAGGCCCTTCAGCCCAACTTGCCCACACCCACCAACATGTCTCATTGACACAGGTCCCACCTGCCTGCATTTGGCCCATATCCATCCAAACCTATCCTATCGGGGACCTGTCGGCACGGTGGCGCAGCGGTAGAGTTACCGACTTACAGCGAATGCAGCGCCGGAGACCTGGTTCAATCCCGACTACGGGTGCTGTCCGTACATAGTTTGTACGTTCTCCCCATGACCTGCGTGGGTATTCTCCGATATCTTCGGATTCCTCCCACACTCCAAAGACGTACAGGTATGTAGGTAATTGGCTTGGTAAATGTAAAAATTGTCCCTAGTGGGTATAGGATGGTGTTAATGTGTAGGGATCGCTGGTCAGCGCAGGCCCGGTGGGCTGAAAGGGCCTGTTTCTGTGCTGTATCTCCAAACTAAACTAAACTATCCATCTGTGTTTCTTAAACGTTGAGAGAGTACCGCTCTTTGTGTAACCCCTCGGTTTTCTATTAAATCTTCCCCTACTCACCTTAAATCTACGTCCTCTGGTTCTCAAATTCCCGTACTCTGGGTAAGAGGCTGCGCCTTTAACTTATCTACACCTCTATAATATCACCCCTCATACTCCTGCACTCCAAGGAATAGAGTCCTAGCCTGCTCAACCTCTGCCTATAGCTGAGCCCCCCCCCCCCCCCCCCGAGTCCTGTCAACATCCTGGTAAAACTTCTCTGCACACTTTCCGACTTCACAACATCTTTCCAACAACTTGGTGTCCAAAACTGAACACAATACTCTTAATGTGGCCTCACCAACACCTTGCATACCTGCAACATGACCTCCTCTAGTCAATACTCTGAGTGTGACTCCACTTGATGGCTCTTTTAAACATTGTTGTGTCTATCCATGTGTAAGATGGACAGGTACAGTTTTGGCCAATATTTATTCCTTTGCCATCACCATTATCACAGTGTTGGGACCCCACTCTAAATAATTTGGCTGCTTGACTTCCTCGGGGAACTGGGAAATGACTGCAGTCTGACAATATAAATAAAATTGTTGGCTGCAGGGTGCATTTCAAAGCCTTTCTTGTTTTACTTTCAATGGGCACAGTAAGCAGCCCAGGGCTGCCTGAAGTTACATCGAGAGAGAGGGAAGTCATAGAGAGTGATGGCCCACTGCTGGTTCCAGGGCTCAGATTGCAGGAGGGTGCGGGGGAAATGTGGGTATCTGAGCCTTTGCAAAGCTTCCTTCACGTGCACAAGCTTCCAATCCTACGTTCCAGATGCAAACAGGAATACATCGCACCAACAGACTTTCCCACCGACCTCCACACTGACTCCATCATCACACCTTTCCGTTACGTTAAAATCTGGGATGAGCTGAAAGCACTTGTGCCAGGTACGTGATCCTGCTTTTTGGAGAGTTGGGATGGAGGGAAAGGGGGTGGTAAGAGGTGGGGGGGGGTCGTTGCAGGGAGACTGAGGGTTCGGGATGTTCTGCTCATACATCCATTACATGGGGGCTACATTGCACGATGACTCAGTGATTCCACACGTGCCTCTTAGAAGGTTGCAAATCCCACTGCAGAAACTTGACCAGTGTAGCAACTTTGTACTGGTGATGAAGGGAGTTTGGGTTTTGTTTATTGTCAACTGTACCGAGGCACAATGAAAAGCTGTTTTAGCGTGCCAACCAGTCAACGGAAAGACAATACGTGATTACAGTCAAGACATCCACAGTGGACAGACACATTATAAAGCGAATAACGTGAATAATGTTTAGTGCAAGTTAACTCCAGTAAAATCCAATGTGGATGGGGAACCTATCACGCTTTGTCCTGGATTACAAAATATAAAACAGAAAAGGATGGAAATAATCATCAGACCAAGCAGCATTTAGACAGAGAAACAGAGCGTTAATATTTCAGGTCATAGATCATTGATCACAGAACTTAAAACAGTACAGCACAGCAACAGGCCCTTTGGCCTAACTTGCCCACACTGACCAACATGCCCCATCCACTAGTCCCACCTGCCCTCGCTTGGCCCATAGTCCTGTAAGCCTATCCTAGCCATGTACCTGTCCAAATGACTTTTAAACATTCTGGTAGTATCTGCCTCAATTATCTTCTCCGGCAGCTTGTTCCATATACCCACCACCCTTTGTGTTAAATAAAAGAGTTGCCCCTCGGGTTCCTATTACCTTTCCCCCTCCCCCACCTTAAATCTATGTCGTCTGGTTCTCGATTCCCTTTCTCTTGGCAAAATTGCATTTACCAGATATATTCCCCTCAAGATCTTGTGCACCTCCATAAGATCACCCCATGCTCCTGCGATCCAAGGAATAAAGTCCTAGCCT
This sequence comes from Rhinoraja longicauda, assembly GCF_053455715.1. Lineage (NCBI taxonomy): Eukaryota > Metazoa > Chordata > Chondrichthyes > Rajiformes > Arhynchobatidae > Rhinoraja > Rhinoraja longicauda. The sequence continues at coordinate 39,570,266 of NC_135971.1, read as the reverse complement.
GCTTGACATCTCCCTATAGCTAAGGCCCTGACCCTTGTCAACATCCTCGTAAATCATCTGTGCACCCTTTCCAGCTTGACAACATCTTTCCTGCAACATGGTGACTAAAACTGAACACAGTACTCTAAATGTGGCCTCACCAATGTCTTATACAACTGGAACATGTCCTCCCATCGTCTCTACTCAATACTCTGATTGATGAAGGCCAACGTTCCAAAAGCCGTTTTGATCACCCTATCTTCCTGAGACGCCACTTTCAAAGAACTATTTACCTGTACTCCTAAATCCCTCTGTTCTACAGCACTCCCCAGATCCCTGCCTACATTGTGGGTCCTGCCCTTGTTAGACTTGTCAAAATGCAATACCTCACATTTCTCTACATTAAATTCCAGAAATCATTCCTCAGCCCACCTGGCCAACCGATCAAGATCCTGCTGCAATTTGTGACAACTATCTTCACCTTCTTCAATACCATCCACTTTGTGTCATCTGCACACTTGCTAATCATGTGTAGGAAGGAAATGCAAATGCTGGTTTAAACCAAAGATAGACACAAAAAGCTGACTCAGCAGGACAGGCAGCATCTCTGGAGAGAAGGAATGGGTGACGTTTTGGGTTGAGACCCTACTTCATCCTTCTTGATCATCAGGCATCCTTCTCTCCAGAGATGCTGCCTGTCCCGCTGGGTTACTCCAGCTTTTTGTGTCTATCATCACTTGCTAATCATGCCTTGCACATTCTCATCAAGATTATTGATGGAGATGACAAAACAACAATGGGCCCAGCACCAAACCCTGAGGCACACGACTAGTCACGGGCCTCCGGTCCATAAAGCAACCTTCCACCATCGCCCTCTGCTTCCTTCCATGAATCCAACTGTGTGAGCCCCACAGTGGGGAACAATCTCCACTGACCGACTGTTTCATGCCTTTCAGCCCGGGAGTCCCTGAAGCTGAACGCCAGGACAGCTCACCCCCGGCTGCTCCTGTCCGAGGACCTGCGCAGTGTGGTGGATGGCCAGAAGCGGCGGGAGTGCTCGCTCTCGCCCCAGCGCTTCAACTACTGGCTGTGCGTGCTGGCCGACAGCGGCTTCAAGTCGGGGCGGCACTACTGGGACGTGGAGCTGGGGGGCAACCAGGCCTGGGTGCTGGGGGTGGCCAGCGAGTTGGCTGACCGGCTAATCACCGGGCCGCTGGTGCCGCAGGACGGCTACTGGGTGCTGGAGATGGTCAACGGCAACCTGGTCAACCTGGGAGGCCCTGGGCCCCAGAGCCTCCCCCTCCGACACAAGCCGCAAACAGTCCGCGTCTACCTGGACTACGAGGAGGGGCACCTGGCGTTCTACGATGCCGACAGCCTGTGCCACCTCTACACCCTGCACCACAAGTTCACCCAGACACTCCTCCCTCTCTTCAACCCCCACAACAAGAAGGAAGGCAGCAGCGGCCCACTCAGGCTGGCCCCCTGACACTCACCCTGGGAGAGTGTCCGCAGGGCTGGTCTCAAGGTGCAGCGGCCCACTCAGGCTGGCCCCCTGACACTGACACTCACCCTGGGAGGGTGTCCGCAGGGCTGGTCTCAAGGAGCAGCGGCCCACTCAGGCTGGCCCCCTGACACTCACCCTGGGAGGGTGTCCACAGGGCTGGTCTCAAGGAGCAGAGGCCCACTCAGGCTGGCCCCCTGACACTGACACTCACCCTGGGAGGGTGTCCGCAAGGGTGGTCTCAAGGAGCAGAGGCCCACTCAGGCTGGCCCCCTGACACTGACCCTGACACTCACCCTGGGAGGGTGTCCACAGGGCTGGTCTCAAGGTGTACCGGCCCACTCAGGCTGGCCCCCTGACACTCACCCTGGGAGGGTGTCCGCAGGGCTGGTCCAACCTGGGATGGATAATCCCAAGGCTTTTCCTGTTCACTCTTGCCCCTTGGTTTGAAGCATTAAAGGTAATAAGGGCGGCAGAGTGGTGCAGGTGGTAGATCCACTGCCTCACGGTGTGGATAAAGCATGTTTGGTGCTGTGTGGTGCTTGCAGATAGATGCCCCTCCAACTTCACCTGTGCAAACTATTGTACGGTGATAATCATATCATATCATATCATATATATACAGCCGGAAACAGGCCTTTTCGGCCCTCCAAGTCCGTGCCGCCCAGCGATCCCCGTACATTAACACTATCCTACACCCACTAGGGACAATTTTTACATTTACCCAGCCAATTAACCTACATACCTGTACGTCTTTGGAGTGTGGGAGGAAACCGAAGATCTCGGAGAAAACCCACGCAGGTCACGGGGAGAACGTACAAACTCCTTACAGTGCAGCACCCGTAGTCAGGATCGAACCTGAGTCTCCGGCGCTGCATTCGCTGTAAAGCAGCAACACTACCGCTGCGCTACCGTGCCGCTTTAAAAAGCTTTCACGGGTGTAGGGGGTTTAACAAGCGTGTGGATCCAAGGTCCAGTTTGATATTGTTGTTCAGGCGGGGAGAATGGTTTTTATGAAGTTAAATAAAGTTTGAATGCCAAATGACGTGATGTGTCTTTCTGCATCCATCCACATCCCCTGCTGGCTACAATGCTGAAACCTCCAGTCTTGCACTGCTCAGCCTTTCATCGAAGCTGGAACAAAACAACACAGCAACAGGTCTTGAAAGTTTGAAGAAGCGTCTCGACCCGAATCGTCACCCATTACTTCTATCCAGAGATGATGCCTGTCCCGCTGAGTTGCTCCAGCATTTTGTGTCTATCTTCAGTGTGAACCAACAGCAGGCCCTTCGGTTCACCGTGTCTGTGCCGATGAGGATCTAATCTGTCCATCTTCCTGCACCTCGTCTATATCCCCTCAAATCTCTAACTGTTTATGTGCCTTTTGAAATGTGTGCTAAGTGTTGCTGTTGTATTTGCTTCCATCGCTTCCCCTGACAGTGTGCTCCAGGCACCTACTGCTCTCTTGTGTAAAAATAAAAATTCTGAGAACTCCACTCCGCTAAACAAGACTCAGGAACAGCTCCTTCCCATCTGGTATTCGGCTTCTCAATGGTCTTGCCGTAAGCTAGAGTACAGTCTGATTCTGCTCTACCCCATTGCAGACATTGCACTTTGTCTCTGAAACTGTTGTGCTACCATGTTGAAAGCTGTCGTCTGCAGTCTGTATCTTTTCCCTCACTCCACCTATTGTAGCTGAGTTTGGATTGGCTGTGTTTATGTATAGTATTATCCGATTTTGAATGGGTAGCTACAAAACAAAGCTTCTCACTGCAGTACATGTGACAGTAATAAACCAAAACCAAAATCTAAAACTTGCCACGTAAACCTCCTTTAAACTTCTCTCCTCTCACCTTAAAGCTATGGTGTCTACCCCAAGAACATACAATAGAACAGCACAGGAAGAGGACCTTTAACCCACAATATCTGTGCTGAACAAATACCAAAATGAGCTAATCTCCACTGCCTACACATGATCCATATCCCTCCATCCCCTGCATATCCATGTGCCAATCTATAACTCTCTTAAGTACTGCTATATTCACTGGAATTTAGAAGGATGAGAGGGGATCTTATAGAAACGTACAAAATGATTAAGGGATTGAACAGGCTAGATGCAGGAAAAATGTTCCCGATGTTGGGGGAGTCTAGAACCAGCGGTCACAGTTTAAGAATTAAGGGTGGGCCATTTAGGACTCAGATGAAGAAAAGCTTTTTCACCCAGAGAGTTGTGAACCTGTGAAATTCTCTGCCACAGAAGGCAGTGGAGGCCAATGCAGGATGTATTCAAGAGGGAGTTAGAGAGAGCTCTTAGGGCTAACGGGATCAAGGGATGGGGAGAAAGCAGCAACAGGGAACTGATTCTGGATGATCTGCCATGAACATATTGAATGGCGGTGCTGGCTCGAAGGGCCAAATAGCCTACTGCTGCAACTATTTTCTATGTTTTACTATTGCAGCTGCCGCCACCACCATCCCTGGTAGCATGTTCCAGGATACACCCAAAAAGCTGGAGTAACTCAGCGGGTCAGACAGCATCTCTGGACAAAAGGAATAGGCGCCGTTTTGGATTGAGACATCTTCAGACTTGTCTGAAGAAGTGTCTCGACTGAAACATTGCCTATTCCTTTTCTCCAGAGATGCTGTCTGACGTGCTGAGTTACTCCAGCTTTTTGTGTGGATCTTTGGTTTAAACCAGCATCTGCAGTTCCTTCCTACACAATGTGCAGGACCACCACCACCGACCATTCTCTCTGCAAAACAAAAATCATTGCACATCTCCTTTAAACTACTACCCACCCCCCCCCCTAATTTTTAATATTTTGGCATCAATTCTTTAACGTTTGACGTTCTCCCCCTGTTGAAAATGATTCTAACTGTCTACCATACTGGCTCTCATATTTTATATATTTCTATCAGATTCAACCGGTATTCGGGGAAAAATAACCCCGAGTTTGTCCAACCTCTCCTTGCAGCTAGTACCACCTAATGCAGGCAGCATTCTGGTTCTGGACTCCCCCCAACACCGGGACAATTTTTCCTGCATCTAGCCTGTCCAATCCCTTAAGAATGTTTATATGTTTCTATAAGATCCCCTCTCATCCTAAATTCCAGTGAATATAAGCCCAGCCGACCCATTCTTCCATCATATGCTAGTCTCGCCATCCCTGGAATTAATCTGGTGAACCTACAGCACACTCCCTCAATAGCAAGAATGTGCTTCCTCAAATTAGAAGACCAGGTGCGGTCTCACCAGTGCCTTGGACAACTGCAGTAGGACATCCTTGCTCAATTCCTTTCACTCTGAAGGCCAACATGCCATTAGCTTTTCTTCACTGCCTGCTGTGCCTGCATGCTTACTTTCAGTGACTGATGTACAAGTACCCTAGGTCTCGTTACAACTCCCCTATTCCTTATTTGACACTATTCAAATAAAAATCTGCCTTCTTGTTCTTGTCACCAAAGTGGATAACCTCACATTTGTCCACATTATACTGCATCTGCCATGCATCTGCCCACTCACCCAACCTATGCAAGTCACCCTGCAGCCTGATAGCATCCTCCTCGCAGCTCACTCTGCCACCCAGCTTCGTATCATCCACAAACTTGGAGATGTTACATTTAATTCCTTCGTCTAAATCGTTAATATCTATTGTACATAACTGGAGTCCCAGTCACCCCACTAGTCACTGCCTGCCATTCTGAAAAGGACCTGTGAATTCCTACTCTGTTTCCTGTCCGTCAACCAGATCTCTATCCATGTCAATACCCTCCCTACCCCCAATACCATGTGCTCTAATTTTGCCCACTAATCTCTTGTGTGGAACCTTGTCAATCCTTTAAGTATCATTTGCCAATCTATCCTAGCAAATTCCCATCTAATGCCATCAAAATTAACTTTGTTTAAGTTCAGTTCCCTTGTCTCTGAATTAACTGTATTACTCTCTATCTTAATGCATAATTCTACCACATTATGGTCACTGTTGCCCAAGAGGCTGAACACAACAAGTTTGCTAACTAATCCTTCCTCATTACACAATATTCAGTCTCGGATAGCCTGCCCTCTAGTTGGTTCCTCTACATATTGGCTTGGACTGTTTCCGATCCGAAACGTCACTTATCCCTTTTCTCCAGAGATGCTGGCTGAGCCGCTGACGTACCCCAGCACTTTGTTTCTATTGTTGGTTCTCCTTGTACATGGTTTGCAGAAGGCTGAAATGCAAGTACAGCAAATAATTGGGACAGATAGAAGTGCTTTATGCAAAGGAAACTGTATTCATAACTGGGGTGGTTATGCTTCAGGGCTTTGATGAAAGAAAGATCAGAGAAGAACACATCTGGAGTATCCATTTAATGAAGGATGAAAATTGAGGGATTACTAGATTAGCAGCTAGAATGTCTGACACTGTCCCAATAGGAAAGGAGGCACATAATAAGTTTAATGCCGTGAGCCTTCATTTTGGTGGAGACATGATTAAAACATTAAAGCTGTTCAGTGTCTTTAAAAGGGTAGACCTTGAAAGGATATTGCCCCTTGTGAAAAAGGAGTCCCAGAACTAGGAGTCCCTGTTTAAAAATAAGGGTTTTCCCATGTAAAATATGAACAAGGTGTATTTTTCTTTTGAAGTGTGATTATATAGAACAGTACAGCTCAGGAACAGATCTCAGACTGTGCCGAAAACGATGCCAAGATCTGGATGCACATGATCCACATCCCTCCATCTCCTGAGTATCCACGTGCCTATCCAAATCACTCTTAAATGCCACTGTCGTATCTACTTCCAGCACCACCACTGGCAGCGTGTTGCAGGCACTCGACGACCTCTGTGTACAAACTTGCTCCACACACCTTCTTTAAACTTTGCCCCTTTCACCTTAAAGCTGTACCCTCTAGTATTTGGTGCTTCTCATTCTGGGAAATAGGTTATGTCAACCTTATCTATGCCTTCCATCATTTTATATACTTCTAGCAGGTCACCTTGCAACCTCTGGCATTCCAGAAAAAAAAATCCAAGACTGTACAACCTCTCCCGGTTGCTAACATTCCCTAAGCCAGGTATCACAAAATGCTGCAGGAACTCAGCAGGTCAGGCAGCGTCATGATGCTGAGTTACTTCAGCATCTTGTGTCTATCTTTGGCATAAACAAGCACCTGTAGTTCCTTTTAATTATATAATTCTGGTAAACCTCCTCGGCACCCTTTCTAAAGCTTCCACATGCCTTCTGTAATGGGACAACCAGAACTGCTTGCAATACTCCACGCCGATCATCAATCACCGCTTATCCCAGGTTCATATCCGACACACTTGGGATATTTATGGAAGCCAATTAACCTGCAAACATGCCCGTCTTTAGAATGTGGGAGGAAACTGGAGCACCCGGAGAGAACTCGCGCGGTCACAGGGAGAACGTACAAACTCCCTACAGACTGTACCTGTAGCCACGATCAAACCCAGGTCTCTGGTGCTAGACTCAATGGGCCGAAAGGCCTGTTTCCGCACTGTATCTCTAAAGTCTATCGCTGCGCCACTCTGGAATTCACAGAGGCCAATTATTCTACACACCTGCACACCTTTGGATGTGAGAGGAAACCTATGTGACAACATTCCACCCAGATAGCTCCCAAGGTCAGGATCAAACCCAGGTCTCTAATACCGTGAGGCAGCAGCTTGATCAACTGCAACACACTGTGGAAGCAAAGTCTGAAAGGCACTTCAATAAAGGGGTAAAAAGTTATGGGCATAGGCAGGAATGTGAAATTGAGCTTACAAGCACATCAGCCGTGATCAGCCATGATCAAGTTGAATTGAGTCGAGTTTATTGTCATATGCACAAGTATAGTGAGGTATAGCCTCAAACACACTAAATCATAAATCATAGATAATCTATACACATTCTACGCGACAGTTAAAAGAAAGAAAAAAAAACAAAGTATTAATGCAAAACACAATTAGAAAAACAACTCCATGGGAGTACATTTATGGTCTGTTGTGTTCCATTGTGGAGGTCTGATTGTCAGTTTAAAAACCTGATGGTTGTAGGAAAGTACCTGTTCCTGAATCTACTGGTGTGGGACTTCAGGCATCTGTACCTCCTGCCTGATGGTAGCATCTTTGTTAGATGTGTTATAGACAATAGACAATAGAAAATAGGTGCAGGAGGAGGCCATTCGGTCCTTCGAGCCAGCACCGCCATTCAATGTGATCATGGCTGATCATTCTCAATCAGTACCCTGTTCCTGCCTTCTCCCCATACCCTCTGACTCCGCTATCCTTAAGAGCTCTATCTAGCTCTCTCTTGAATGTATTCAGAGAATTGGCCTCCACTGCCCTCTGAGGCAGAGAATTCCACAGATTCACAACTCTCTGACTAAAAATGTTTTTCCTCATCTCTGTTCTAAATGGCCTATCCCTTATTCTTAAACTGTGGCCCCTGGTTCTGGACTCCCCCAACATTGGGAACATGTTTCCTGCCTCTAACGTGTCCAACCCCTTAATAATTTTATACGTTTCGATAAGATCCCCTCTCATTCTTCTAAATTCCAGTGTATACAAACCTAGTCGCTCCAATCTTTCAACATAGGACAGTCCCGCCATTCCGGGAATTAACCTAGTAAACCTACGCTGCACGCCCTCAATAGCAAGAATATCCTTCCTCAAATTTGGAGACCAAAACTACACACAGTACTCCAGGTGCGGTCTCACTAAGGCCCTGTACAACTGCAGAAGGACCTCTTTGCTCCTATACTCAACTCCTCTTGTTATGAAGGCCAACATTCCATTGGCTTTCTTCACTGCCTGCTGTACCTGCATGCTTCCTTTTAGTGACTGATGCACTGACACCCAGATCACGTTGTACGTCCCCTTTTCCTAACTTGACACCATTCAGATAATAATCTGCCTTCCTATTCTTACCACCAAAGTGGATAACCTCACACTTATCTACATTTAACTGCATCTGCCATGCATCCGCCCACTCACACAACCTGTCCAAGTCACCCTGCAACCTCATAGCATCTTCCTCACAGTTCACACTGCCACCTAGCTTTGTATCATCGACAAATTTGCTAATGGTACTTTTAATCCTTTCATCCAAGTCATTGATGTATATTGTAAATAGCTGCGGTCCCAACACCGAGCCTTGCGGTACCCCACTAGTCACTGCCTGCCATTCTGAAAGGGACCCATTTATCCCCACTCTTTGCTTTCTGTCTGTCAACCAACTTTCTATCCATGTCAGTACCCTACCTCCAATACCATGTGCTCTAATTTTGCCCACCAATCTCCTATGTGGGACCTTGTCGAAGGCTTTCTGAAAGTCGAGGTACACCACATCCACTGGCTCTCCCCTGTCAATTTTCCTAGTTACATCCTCAAAAAATTCCAGTAGATTAGTCAAGCACGATTTCCCCTTCATAAATCCATGCTGATTCAGAATGATCCTGTTACTGCGATCCAAATGCTCTGCAATTTCGTCTTTTATAATTGACTCCAGCATCTTCCCCACCACTGATGTCAGACTAACTGGTCTATAATTTCCCATTTTCTCTCTCCCTCCTTTCTTGAAAAGTGGGATAACATTAGCTACCCTCCAATCCACAGGAACTGACCCGGAATCTATAGAACATTGGAAAATAATCACTAATGCGTCCACAATTTCTAGAGCCACCTCCTTAAGCACCCTGGGATGCAGACCATCAGGCCCTGGGGATTTATCAGCCTTGAGTCCCATCAGTCTACCCATAACTTTTTCCTGCCTAATGTGGATTTCCTCCAGTTCCTCTGTCACCCTAGGATCTCTGGCCACTAGAACATCTGGGAGATTGTTTGTATCCTCCTTAGTGAAGACAGATCCAAAGTACCGGTTCAACTCGTCTGCCATTTCCTTGTTCCCCATAATAAATTCCCCTGCTACTGTCTTCAAGGGACCCACATTTGCCTTGACTATTTTTTTCCTCTTCACATACCTAAAAAAGCTTTTACTATCCTCCTTTATATTATTGGCTAGTTTACCCTCGTACCTCATCTTTTCTCCCCATATTGCCTATTTAGTTATCTTCTGTTGCTCTTTAAAAGAGTCCCAATCCTCTGGCTTCCCACTCTTCTATGCTATGTTATACTTCTTCCCTGTTATTTTTATGCTGTCCTTGACTTCCCTTGTCAGCCATGGGTGCCTCTTACTCCCAGGTCTGCATCCCAGGGTGCTTAAGGAGGTGGCTCTAGAAATTGTGGACGCATTAGTGCTGGAGTAGCCTAGTGGGTCAGGCAGCATCTGTAGACTGAGTGGATAGATGGATGATGCTTCGGGTTGGGAATGAAGAAGAGTCCCGATCCAAAACAGCACCTCTCTCTTTCCTCCACAGGTGCTGCCTGACTTGCTGAGTTACTCCGCATTTTGAGTTTTGTATAGGTTTGTCAGAGTATTTGGTGACATGCCGAATCTCTTTAAATCTCAAGGAAATGTCACTGCTTTCATCTGCGTGCTGGGCTTTTGAAAAGTTCAGTGGGTCGAGCAGCCTATCTGCCCCGAATCTCTCATGGCCCAAGGGGAGTCTGGCCTTAATGTGCACTGGGTAGTGATGGAACAATGCAAACACAGAATCACATACACACACACAATGATACAACTCCTTCATTGAACACTTGCACTTAGTCCATCAAAGCCTTCTGGATCTCCCGATTGCTAACCATTTTAACTCCCCTCCCATTCCAAACCTGACCTCGACCCGAAACATCACCTATTCCTTATCTCCAGAGATACCGCCTGACCCGATGAGTTACTCCAGCATTTTGTGTCTGTCTTCAATCCAAAACTGACCTTTCCATCTGGGGTCTCCTCCATTGCCAGAGTGGGGCAATTTGCAAACTGGAGGAGTAGCTCCTCATATTCCATTTTGATAGCTTAAAACCCAACAATATGAACATTAAATTCTCCAGTTTTAAGTACCCTCCCGCCCCCCATGCCCCCTCAATTTCCAGTGACCCCACTCCCAGTGTGCATCCATTGCTTCCACCATCCTGACCCACATTTTCCCCTCTCCCCTTCCATCCTCTCTGGCTTTACATTTCACTCATTTTCCCTGACACCCTTTTGTCTACTTTTTATCTCTTGCCTTTGTCCACCCATCTGCCAATCTATCCCCACTCACCTGTATCCACCTATCACTTGCCAGGCCTTGCCCTGTCCCCACCTCTCTCTTAGTTCAGCTTTCTCCCCCCCCCCCAACAGTAATGTCGGAAGAAAGATCCCGACCCAAAACATCTGCCTGAGTTCCTCCAGCACTTTGTATTTCACTCCAGCTTGTGTCTCCAGTGATTTACTGAATCTATACCAATCCTTTACACGAATCTCATTGTATTCTCCCCAACTTGCCTCGACTCCAGCAAACACTCGCACTACATTTTAAGTGGTTTATTTTTCCCCTTCAGGGATTTTTTTCCCCAAATAGAGGTGATTCGGTACATGGACAAATACTCTTGAATGTCTACACGTGTACAGTAGTGAGCATATTGACCAGTTGCATCACGGCCTGGTTCGGCAACTCGAACGCCCGGGAATGATGGAGATTACAAAAAGTGTCAGACACTACCCAGTCCCAGTCCCAGTCCCAGTCCCCCTCCCTGCCATGGAAGGTGATTCTGCCTCAAAAAGGCAGCCAGCATCATCGAGCACCCACACCACCCTGGCTGCGCTCTTATTTCCCTCCTGCCATCGGAAGAAGTTAATTATGGGCGTCTGAAAACTGCAAACGTCCAGGTTCAGGAGAAGCTGCTTCCCAACAAACACGAGGCGATTGAACAACACGCCCAATGTAAACAGAAATCTGATCTACCGGCTGCCGTGGCTGCACTCAGGACTTCGGGCTTTGTTGGTTTTGTTTTGTACTATATTCAGACCATTTTGAATTGAAGCTTTTTGTTCTGTACAATGGGGTCTAGCGAGTACTGTTTATATAATCTGTTGTGCTGCCGCCAAGTAAGAATCTCGTTGTATAAGAAAATAACTGCAGATGCTGGTACAAATCGATTTATTCACAAAATGCTGGAGTAACTCAGCGGGTCAGGCAGCCTGACCTGCTGAGTTACTCCAGCATTTTGTGAAAGAATCTCGTTGTTCCGCTTCGGGACAAAAAAAAAAACAGAATCTTAATCTGTTGACAAAATGTTTAGGAAGTAACTGCAGATGCGGGTTTACACCGACGGTCGACACAAAATGCCGGAGTAAATCAGCGGGTCGGGCAACATCACGGGAGAAGAGGAAGAGGCTGCCTGACCCGCTGAGTTACTCCAGTGTTGTTGTGTTCGTCTTTGAAATCTGCAGATTTGTGCAAAGAAACGTACCCGGAAATCGCCGACTTTGCAGCCGCGCGGAAGTGAAACTAAGCGCCCGGGACCCGGAGAGGGCAGCAGCGATGGCGAGTATAGACGTGCTACAGTCCATGAAAGATGAGGCGCTTTGCCCCATCTGCTTGGAGTTCTTTGTCCAGCCTGTAACCATAGACTGCGGCCACAATTTCTGCCGGACCTGCATCGTCCGGCACTGGCAGTCGGAGCGAGGGCCGGCCACTTGTCCGCAGTGCCGGGCGCTGCTGCCCGACAAGACGCTCAGACACAACCGGTTCGTGTCCAACATCGTGGAGAATGTAATGAAGCTCCGAGTGGACGAGGCGGTGGTTCAGACGGAGCGCCGCTGCCAGGAGCACGACGAGAGGCTGAAGGTTTACTGCAGCGATGACCAGAGGCCAATCTGTGTGGTGTGTGCCACGTCTCGCCATCACCACGGCCACTCCACCAGCCCGCTTGGCGAGGCCGCTGAACTCCATAAGGTGGGACACCGCGCTCACAGTGAACTGCCACAGGACGGGAACAGGCCTCTCTGTTCACCCAGTCCTCACCCACCACACAGAGAGAGTAGCACAGGACAGGAACAGGCCTCTCTGTCCACCTCCTCACCCACCATGTAGAACACAGAGCAGCACAGGACGGGAACAGGCCTCTCTGTCCACCCAGTCCTCACCCACCACACAGAACACAGAGCAGGACGGGGCAGGCCTCTCTGTCCATCTCCTCACCCACCATGTAGAACACAGAGCAGCACAGGGACAGGCCTCTCTGTCCACCCAGTTCTCACCCACCACACAGAACACAGAACAGTACAATACAGAAACAGGCCCTTCGGCCCACAGTGTCATTGGATATACATAGTACAACACAGGAACTGGCACTTTGACTCACAGTGTCACAGAACATAGAACAGTACAGCACAGAAAATGGCACTTTGTCCCACTGTGATAGCACATGGAACAGTACAGCAACGGAACAGGCCCTTCGGCCCACAGTGTCATAGATCATAGAACAGTACAGCACACAAACAGGCCCTTCGGCCCACAGTGTCATAGATCATAGAACAGTACAGCACACAAACAGGCCCTTCGGCCCACAGTGTCATTGGATATACATAGTACAACACAGGAACTGGCACTTTGACTCACAGTGTCACAGAACATAGAACAGTACAGCACAGAAACTGGCACTTTGGCCCACTGTGATAGCACGTGGAACAGGACACCAAAGGGACAGGCCCTTCGGCCCACAGTGTCATAGATCATAGAACAGTACAGCACATAAACAGGCCCTTCGGCCCACAGTGTCATAGATCATAGAACAGTACAGCACACAAACAGGCCCTTCGGCCCACAGTGTCATAGATCATAGAACAGTACAGCACACAAACAGGCCCTTCGGCCCACAGTGTCATAGATCATAGAACAGTACAGCACACAAACAGGCCCTTCGGCCCACAGTGTCATATATCATCGAAAAGTGCAGCACAGGAACATGCCCTTCGGCCCACAATGTCATAGAAAAGTACAGCACAGAATCAAGCCTTTCGGCCCACTGTCACAGAACATAAAACTGTACACCACAGTAACAGCCCCTTCAGCCCACAGCGTCATAGAATATAGAAATATACAGCACAGTAACTAGGCCCTTCTGCCCACTGTGTTATTGAACATCGAAACGTACCACAGAGGAATTGGTACTTCAGCCCACAGTGTCATAGACTGTAGAAAAATATAGCACAGAAATAGGCCCTACTGCCCACTATGTCATAGAATATAGAAATGTCACCTCCTTCCAGGCTTTCCAAGCGAAAGAGAGGTTCACATGCACCCTTCCTAACCTAATCTACTGCGATGTTCCTGATTCGGTCTCCGATCCATGTTCTCCAGAGATGCTGCCTGTCCCGCTGAGTTACTCCAGCTTTTTGTGTCTACGGTTTAAACCAGCATCTGCAGTTCCTTCCGACACAGAGAGTAGTACAGCACAGGAACAGGCTCTTCAGCCCACAGTGTCATAGACTGTAGAAAGGTATAGCACAGGAACAGGCCTGTCGGCCCACAGTGCCATAGACTGTAGAAAGGTATAGTGCAGGAACAGGCCCTTCAGCCCACATTGCCATAGACTGTAGAAAGGTATAGCACAGGAACAGGCCTTTCAGCCCACAGTGCCATAGACTGTAGTAAAGTGCAGCACAGAAACAAGCCCATCAGCCCACAGTATCATAGACTGTAGAAAAGTAGAGTGTCGCAAGGAACTGCAGATACTGGTTTAAACCAAAGATAGACACAAATGCTGGAGTAACTCAGCGAGACAGTCAATCTCTCTAGAGAGAAAGAATGGGTAACATTTCGATTCGTCTCGTCCCGAAAAGTCAACCATTCCTTCTCTCCAGAGATGCTGCCTGTCCCGCTGAGTTACTCCAGCATTTTGTGTCTATCTCCGATAAAACAGTGCTTCGGCCCACAGTGTCATAGAATATACAACAGCACAGGAACAGGCCCTTCGGCCCACAGTGTTATGTAACAGAAATATACAGCACAGAATCAGGCCCTGTGGCCCACTGTATCACAGAACATCGAAAGGTGTGGCAGAGGAATTGGCACTTCACCCACAGTGTCATAGAATGTAGAAAAATATAGCACAGAAATAGGCCCTGCAGCCCACTATGTTACAGAATATAGAAAGGTCACCTTCCAGGGACCCAAACAGACTTTCCAAGCGAGAGAGAGGTTCACACACACCTCCTCTAACCTAATCTGCTGCAATGTTCCTGATTCAGTTTCCTATCCATGTTCTCCAGAGATGCTGCCCGACACGCTGAGTTACTCCAGCACTTTGTGTCTTTTTATAGGAAAGTACAGCACAGGAGCAGGCCCTTCAGCCCACAGTGTCGTTGGACATAGAACGGTGCAGCACTAGAGCAGGCCATTCAGCCCACAGTGTCATTGGACATAGAACGGCGCAGCACAGGAGCAGGCCATTCAGCCCACAATGGTATAGAATACTAGACCAAGTGGACCCGTTGGACTCAAACCTCTCCTGCATTGATGCAGCACCCTCTCCTCCCCCTACCCTCTCCCCCTCACCCCCGTCCCCCTCGATCCTCCCCTCCCCTCCTCTCCTTCCCCTCCACCCCAATCCATCCCCCTCAACCCCTTTATCCTCCCCCTCCCTCCCTCCACCTCCCCCCCTCTCTCCCTAGGAGATAGATTTAAACTTTAAAATGTGAATAACTTTAAAAATATAACACCGATTTCAATGAAACTTCTTCCATTGCACCAAAGGGACGACGGTGAGTAAATTGGGCATAAAATTGTCGCGCTATTGTGTCCCGCTTTCGCTGTAGCTCAGGAACAAACAAACAAACAAACGAGAGTTTTAGTACATAGATAGAAAGGTACACGGCAAGAACTGACCCTCACAGTTTCATAGAACATAGAAAAACAGAGCACAGGAACCCACAATATCTATGCTGACCATGATGCTGTATAACTAAGCTTCTCTGGTTCAGGTTTATTATTGACACACGTACCAAGGTACGGTGAGAAGCTTTTGTTTCGTGCTTATCTAATCAAATCAGATAATGCTATAAAAGAATAGAATCAAGCCAAACACAAGAGGAAAATCCAGAGCAAAGAGAAAGATGCCAGAGTGCAGAATGTCGTTTCCCAGCTTTACAATCAGGGGTGGCAATGGTGGCACACCGGTAGAGTTGCTTCCTTACAGCGCCAGAGACCCAGATTCAATCCTGACTACTGGTGCTGTCTGTAATGAGTTTGTACATTCTCCCACAAGCCAAAGATGTACAGGTTTGTCGGTTAATTTGGCTTCAGTAAAAATTGTAAATTGTCCCTCGTGTGTAGGATAGTGCTGATGTACAGGGGTCGCCGATCAGTGCGGACTTGATGGGCCGAAGGGCCTGTTTCTGCGCTGTATAACTAAACTAAATTAAACTGAACAATGCAACAGTTCCACAGAAAAAGTCCACTGCCTGCAATAAGGTCGGATAGAAAATCAGGTCGGTTGCCTAGATTTTGAAAGGACCATTCAGAAGTGCAATAAGAGGGGAAGAAGGTGTTTCTGACGCTGAAGTTGCTCTCTTGCAAGCTTCTGAATCTTCTGCTTGACAGGACCAGGGAGCAGAAGGAATGACCAGGCTTGGAAAGGTGCTTAATTAATTTGGCTGTTCTTCCGAGGCAGCTTGAAGTATAGATGGAGTCATTGGTGGGGAGTGTGGTCTGTGTGACAGACAGGATGACATCCACAAATCTCTTCCTGCATATGATCCATGTGCTTCCCCATATATTAATGTGTGTCTCCTAAAAGCCACTTTCATATTTGCCATGCACATCTCCTTTAAAGTTTGCACCTCTCACCTAAAGTTATGCCTCTAGTCTTTGACATTTCCTACCTTTTGTGGTGAAAATGTTCTGATTGTCCACCCTATCATATGCCTTTGATAATTTTATAAACGTCTATGGGATCTCCCTTCACCTGCTGGCATTCTGGGGAAAACAACCACTCCTTATACGTAATACCCACCCATCAAGACAACATTCTGAACCCTTCTCCAGAACCAACCTGAAAATCCATCTGTTAGTTCTTTCCCCAAATGCTGCCTGACCCGCGGAGTTCCTCCAGCAGTGTTTTACTCAAGATTCTAACATCTGCAGTTTAGTTTTGTTTAGAGATACAACAGGGAAACAGGCCCTTCAAGGAGAAGATTACTTGCATTGGAGGCAGCCCAGATAATGCATATTGTTTGATTGTTCACATTACCTGTTTGCCCTATGAGTAATGGTTGAGTAGGTTTGGTCTGTATTCATTGCTGCTTCGAAGAATGAGATGTGACCTTGTTGAAACATGGAAGGTTATGAGGGGGATTTGCAAGACAGATGTTGAGAAGATGATTTCCCTTGTGGGGGAATCTAAAAACAGGGTCAGTATTCAAGAACGAACAGTTCCACATTTCAGATGGAAAAGGGAAACTTCTCCACTGAGGATGGTGAATCTTTGGAATAGTCTACTGCAGAGAGTGGTAGAGTAAAGGCCATTAAATACGTTCAAGAGAGAATTTGCCCCTAAGAGAGACGAGGACCATGAGAATGGGGAAGGGATGTGTGTGGTCCTCAGTTGAAGGACACAGGGAGCCATGTTATCAAAATCTGTTCCAATTTCTGACATTCTTAGATTATCCCTTCCATCTCTCTTCACCCATTTTTCAATTGTTATTCTAATTATGAATGGAAATTCTGTCCTTGACCAGATGCATTGCAGCTACAGCCAAAAAAGCACAGCAATGCCTGTGCTTCCTCAGGAATCCAGCATGTCTCCACCGGCTCTTACTAACCTCTACAGATGCACTGAAGAAATTAGGCTATCGGGATGCATCGTTGCTTGGTTTGGGAATAGCTCTGCCTGAAGCAGCGAGAAATTGCAGAGAGTTGTGGATGCCACCCAGGCTATCACACAGGCCACATTCCCCACCATACACTGTTGGAAAGGGTGCAGAGAAGATTTATGTAGATGTTGGCAGGAATCGAGGGCCTCAGCTTTAGGGAGAGGCTGAGCAGGCCAGGACTCTTTGAGGAAAAGAGTCCTGGCCTGCTCAGCCTCTCCCTAAAGCTGAGGCCCTCGATTCCTGCCAACATCTACATAAATCTTCTTAAATGTTGGAGGATGGAGCGCAGGAAGATGAGGGGTGATCTTATAGAATTGTACAAAATCATGAGAGGAATAGATCGGGTAGATGTACAGAGTCTCTTAACCAGAGTAGGAGTATCGAGAACCAGAGGACATAGGTTTAAAGTGGGGGGGGAATATTTAATAGGGAAACCTTTTCACACAGTGGGTGGTAGGTGTATGAAGTGAGCTGCCAGAGGACGTCGTTGATCCAGGTACTATTGCAACGTTTAAGAAACATTTAGAGAGGTACATGGATAGGACAGGTTTAGAGGGGTATGGGCCAAACGCAAGCAGGTACGACTAGTGCTGGTGACGGCAAATTGGGCCGAACTGCCTGTTTCCACGCTGCAAGATTCTATGACTATGACACTCCATCTGTGTTGCCAAGGGAGAACAGCCAACAAATTCTAGGACCCTTTCCACCATGGTCATATGGTCATTCCCTCTTCTCCCCGTTCCCATCAGGTGGAAGATCCAGAAGCTTGAAAGTCCATAAAGCGAGACTAGGGAATAGCTTCTTCCCCTGTCATAGAAACATAGAAAATAGGTGCAGGAGTAGGCCATTCGGCCCTTCGAGCCTGCACCGCCATTCAATATGATCATGGCTGATCATCCAGCTCAGTAACCTGTACCTGGCTTCACTCTGTACCCCCTGATCCCTTTAGCCACAAGGGCCACATCTAACTCCCTCTTAAATATAGCCAATGAACTGGCCTCAACTACCCTCTGTGGCAGAGAATTCCACAGACTCACCACTCTCTGTGGAAAGAAATGTTTTCTCATCTCGGTCCTAAAAGACTTCCCCCTTATCCTTAAGCTGTGACCCCTGGTTCTGGACTTCCCCAACATCGGGAACAATCTTCCCGCATCTAGCCTCTCCAACCCCTTAAGAATTTTATATGTTTGAATAAGACCCCCCCCCCCCTCAGTCTTCTAAATTCCAGCGAGTATAAGCCTAGTCTATCCAGTCTTTCTTCAAATGAAAGTCCTGCCATCCCAGGGATCAATCTGGTGAACCTTCTCTGTACTCCCTCTAAGGCTAGAATGTCTTTCCTCAGATTAAGAGACCAAAACTGTACACAATACTCCAGGTGCGGTCTCACCAAGGCCCTGTACAACTGCAGCAGAACTTCCCTGCTCCTATACTCAAATCCTCTTGCTATGAATGTTATGATCATATTTACCATACTTCTGAAAGATCCTATCTGAAGATAGAGTACAGTCCCAATTCTCCAACTTAACTCATTGCGGACATTGGACTTTTTCTATGGAACTGTTATGCTCCATTGCTGGGAACTATATTCTGCACTCTGGTATTTTCTCTTTGCTCTTACTATTGTACTTGTTTCTTGTTTGATTTTATTCATGTATAGTATTACCTGATTTCTTTCCATAGAACACAAACAAAGGTTTTGCACTGCATCTCAGTACACATAACGATAATGAACCTATACCACGACCAAATTCCAATTCTGTTTATCCTGATGATTTAGGTGAAGGCTATTTCAACCCACGGTCTATGCCAGCATAAAGAGCGACCTTACTTCCCAATAATTTTCCCTGTAATCTATTCCTTCCACTTTCCCATCAACTTTACCCAGATTCAATCGCTCACCTGTATGCTCGGGGCAATTTACTGTGTCATCCTAAACTACCAAACAGAACACAATTACCTTTGGTGTTGGTTTTGTGTTATCAAGTGTACAGAGATGCAGTGAAAACATTTTCTCAGCCCACTATCCAAGCAAGTCATACCATTTATGAGTCCAATCAAACCATAGACAAGTCTACCAGGTCGTGCAAAGAAAACAATAAACAGTGTTGAGTATAGTGCTACACTAGAGAGAAAGTGCAGATGTTCTAAAAATGCAAACGTTGCAAGAATATAGATTGGGTGATCGGGACCATACCAACAGCTTATAAGAGTCTGATAAATAGTCTGATTTATATATGATTTCTATATAGATTTATAATAGCAGGAGAGAAGGTATTCCTGAAAGTCATACACACTTTCAAGATTTTGGATCTTCTGACTGATGCAACAGGCAAGAAGAGAGAATGACTGGGGAGGAAGTTGTCCTTGATCATGTTGCTGCTTTCCTGAGGAAGTGTGGTGTCGATGGAGTTGATGAGGGGGAGGCTGGTTTGAATGATGGACTGGGCTGCATCGCAACTCTCTGCAATTTCTTGCAGTTTTGGGCAGAGTAGGTGCCAAACCAAGCTGTGATGCATTCTAATACGATGCTTTCCAGGGTGCATCTGTAGAAATTGGTTGGAGTCACTGGAAACATGCCGGATT